>NW_016160747.1:53152-59993 GCF_001687245.7 Rhagoletis zephyria | reverse complement strand
TTCCGCTCTATAAGTTTTTCGATATTTTTACATCACTTAGTGAGATTTCCTTTTACCGAATAAACAATTTCATTCAATTTTAGCGTTCAATTGGACATTATAAATATAATAAATAAACAATTAAACATTTTAAACGTAAGTGACTCTGCTGCATTAAAAAATGGGATAAGCAGATTGGAATTTAAACAACAAGGCGCAGAGAATGAAAGAAGATAGGGTAAAGTGGCCAATATTTGCCTCAATGCCTTTCAAGGAAACTGGGGCATATGTCAACTTCCGTCTCATATTCAAAAAGAACTGACGCCTTTTCCTTTTCAATACTGCTTTTAACGCTACTCGCTACGCTTTTGGATCTTAATCCATACAATTGCTAAAACTGATGGCGTGAAACATTCACAGTTATAGCGGCGACCCATCAGCCGAACGTTATTTAACTAAAATCCAATGAAAGAATCGTAAACAGGCATGCCAGAAAAATTTAGTTGTTTCTCTTACAAAAAAAAATCCTTTGCAGAGTCAATACGATAATTTTTCACGAAGATCTACCGTTCAAGCTCTTCAAAGGCTCACAACTGAGCACAAAGTGATGACCGTTGGTTACTACCTGAACGAGTGCAGAAGGGGATCTGGATGGGGCATAACTCTCTCTAATAGACAAGTAAGCAAGCAAGCGGCTCTAAATCCCGAACCAGTACTTTCACTCTAGGATAAGGGAAGAGTGAAATTCTTTTAAGATCACTGTACCCCAGAACTTATCACCTTACAAATAAACAAAAAAAGTTAAACCATCGACTCTTAAGTGATTTTGCAAGGCAATTCGGAAAAAAAGTTGTTTTTTTTGGCCGAACCTAAAGGTGCCCCCTTTAACATTTTTCGGTGACAGGTATATTCTGCAATATAATTTTTTTAAATAGTTCTACTGGAATACTCGAAATACTTCGTTAGCAAAAGTTTGATAACTCTTGTTTAGCTTTAATTTACCGACGTTTGGGTGGCACGTTAGAGTGATAAGAACTGAGATTTATTTGTTAAGTACTAGGACGGGGTGCTTGAGGACAATGAACTTTGGTACAAAAAAATTTTCTTCTCGAGACTGGAACATCGATATGTCATCGATAAGACCCGACTGTAAATTCCGAAGATAGATAGACGAAAAAAGTAAAAAGCAGAACCAAAATACTTTAGAATCGAAGGTGTAAAAATTGTAAGAAAGGCAAATAATATGTTTATGATACACAATTGACAGATATCATTGAGAAATTCTTACACACCGTTAACCAAGTACTGGCAGCCAATTTTGCATACTAAACTCAGACATTTTTTTTTTTTTGACTTTGATATTCTTCCGGCATACGCGCAATATTACTTTGCATTAGACAGCTGCACTTTCGGCATATTGACTTTGTTGACTAAATAAAAATTTTATTTGATTTTGAATTAACACAAATCACGTACAGTAATACTATCGCAACAACGGAAAATGTATTTCTAACACGTGTGTTTAACACTGTTGCCTAAGATTTTTTTTTCTGCGCTTCCGTTGCTGAGAAAAAAAATTACAAAAAAACACACACACACACCAAGTGAAGGTAAGTAAGACCCATGCTAAGCTTTTTCCGTTGCTCTCCTCTTTTAGAAATACCCATCCATTTATGTATTCATTTATACAAACGACAAATTTATTTGCTTACTTTATTAGTGTTATCTTTAAAAAAGTCTCGCGACGCATACCGCACACGAAAACAATCCCTACTCGTACTCATATTTAGGTGACTGCTTAATGCAATCGCGTCAAAGGAATTTCAATTTATGTTAATTTGTTTGCTGATCAAATGTTTTTTAGGTTGATTTTTATTTTTTCATTTTATTATTCGGCGCGCATTGCAGCGGAAATCGAAACAATGAAGTTCTTTGACTTTCGATTTTCAAGAAAATAACAAAAATAAATAAGCATAGGCATATGCAGGAATTTAAAGTCCAACCATAAATACGCTATAAATCCAAAAAAAAGCGCGCTGGCTCGCTCGCTGAGCGCATTTACGCCTAATTTTAGTTTTTGGGCTTTTGAGCAAAGAGTAATTTATTTATGTGCATGTGTGTGCATTGAAGCAAGTAATATATTTATAAAATCACATGTATTTCTATCATATCATATCTCCTACTGCTAGTTACCTATGTACATAGCCTCCTACTCCATTCGAAGTGCCACTTAAAAATGTTGCACCCTTTTATTTGTGACAGCCACTCGATTTTATTACTACAATCTATAAAAATAAACATACATTCCTACATAGATACACGTGTAAGTGCCTACAAACAAACAATAGACTCCTCTTGAGATTGAATGTGCTTCTGTGGTCGCGGATGATTAGTCGCATATATCAGCGCTTCAAATTACGCCCTGGGGACCCATGCAAAGCTGATTGACTACATAGCAGGCTGGCTGCCTGCCACTTCAGCTTTTGTCTTAATTCTTAGAGTGGGTAATTTTTCGGATTGTTAGCTAAGTATTTTTTTTTGGTATGTGCTTATAAAGAGTGAGAGAAGTATGTATGTATGTGTGTTCTTTTCAAATGAAAATTTTCCAAATATTTTTTTATTTCAACTTTAATGTCTTACAGCTATATTTCTTGCTAGCTTATAAAAATATTTATGTGCGTATTTTTTTTTTGTTGGCCTTAAATGAACTTGCCACAAATTAATAGGAAAAATACGCACTTGAGTCTCGCCTGGGTAATAAAAAAGCATAATAAAACAAAGTTGAGAATAAAACATCAACTAAGAACTTAAATGGAACAACATGTCTTCTATTGAAAGAAAAAAAAAATATTCGAAAGGCAATTATAGCATACAAATTGCGTATGCCTCCCAGAAAGCGTAAAAAATAATATCAGCCGCGTTTTTTTCGAGAGTTCTACCTTTTGGAGCATAACGTTCGACGAGAATTTTAGCGATATGTCTAAAACATGGACCAAAAATAACCGTTAAATATCAAGACTTTAATTTTTAGATTATTGCAAAATTGTTATTTTTTCGATCTACTTCTGTCTTTTTTAGATATAATGATTTTAATCTTTTATGATCTAAAAAATTAAACCTAAAAACAATAATCTTAAAAAACTGTTAAATTATGATTTTTATAGTAAATATCATAACCGTTACGGACCACGTTCTAAAATACTTGAATTTTGATCTCGGAATTTCCGCATCCGATCATCCAAGTCCTTCTTCTTCTTCTCTTTCTTCTTTGGCTCTGTAGCCGCCGAAGCGATTTTGGCCGAGTTCAACAAAGCACGCCAGTCGCTCCTCTTCTGTGCTAACTGACGCCAATTGGAAACACCAAATGAAGCCAAGTCCACAGAATCGAAAATTGATGGTTCACTTTACTGATTGCCTATCTTCTGCAGAGTCGAACGTTGCCAGTCAAATTAATTTTGTTTCAAACGTTTTAAGATCTGTTACGTTATGTGTGAGCATATCCCCAGGGATTGGATGACATTCGAGGCCGAAGGCAAGCAAAAGCTCTCATATCTCCCCCAAGAATTTTAGACCAATCGGTCCATCATCGCTTTTTCTAAAAACCCTATACAGATGGTTTGATCTGTATATTCGAAACAGGATTCTAGTAAAAAAAATGTTAATTTCGGACTCGTATGGGATTGCAACAAAAAAAATTTTAAGGTCTCGACACTCTACACAATTTTACAGAACTTTCACATCAAAAGCTGAAGCTATGCGTTACGTTAGATGCGGCCACTTTGAGACACTCACAGCTGTCATTGAAGTATAAAGTTTCTCAACATAACCTAACATTCAATTTGCAAATCTAAATGCCAACGCTCAGCACTCAACTGTGACATTCAACTTCCGCTTTCGAAGTGACTCTCACATTTTCTTGCCATTTGCAACAACAAAAATGCAGTCGCTTTTGACCGGAAGTACATTTCAAAGCATTGAAGTTTCCTAGTTAGTTAGTGGAAAAAGAAATCCCAACAATCATTGACAATAATCTTGTCAAATGGCAATGTGTTTGTAACAACAACAACAACAACAACATTGCAGATGATCACTAATGCAGCAACTGGTGCCAGTTGCCCTGAAGTTGCTAGGAAAGCGTACTCATAAACTGTAGACGTTTTTCTTTTTAATTTTATTCGCTCTTGCTTCACTACAACATTAAAATCCGACAGATTTAATTTTTTTCATTTGCTCTTTTATTTCACTTGTTTGTATGTATGTATGTATGTATGTATGGGCGCACGCATGTCCCGACAAATGTGTTAATTAAAGCCGCTGTGGAAGATTTAAACGTACATAAACTTATGTTTGCTTGTTTGTACTAATATTTCTTAAACAACAACCGCAACAACCACTCTCAATCCAACATCCATCACAGCCTCAGTTTCAGTTTGTTTAATTGTAAATGTGGCGGCCGCCCGCTTTGTCTGTCGGCGCGGCGGCTGCTTGGAGCCCCCATTTGACTTTGCTGTTGTCATGCGGCGGCTCAATTTATCAAAACAAAAAAAAAACACAGTCAGTCAGCCTGGCTGCCCGTCCGCCGTCTCAATGCGGCTCCCAGTCTAGCCACAACTTGCTGCCAAAGGAGCTGCATTAAAGGCTACCACTTATGGCTGGCTGTATGGTTTAGCAGAGATAAGGTCAATTAAATAAAAAAGGCAACCGGAAATGTTTGTCACTCGCTGGCGACAATGCCGACAGCAGCAAGTCACACGACCACAATGGCAGTGTAAATAGCTAAAATAATAGCAAAAATTAGACTTTTAATGCGAGTGCGCGGAAAAGGCAAGTGAATCGCAGCTACTTAGTTGGCACATTGCTAGGATTTCATAAGTATCTTTTTTTGTTGTTTT
Source organism: Rhagoletis zephyria (assembly GCF_001687245.7). Taxonomy (NCBI): domain Eukaryota; kingdom Metazoa; phylum Arthropoda; class Insecta; order Diptera; family Tephritidae; genus Rhagoletis; species Rhagoletis zephyria. Next base: position 55,122 of record NW_016160747.1, on the reverse strand, counting down.
AATTGTGTAGACTTTTCAACTCTTTTTTGTAATTTAGTTAATCATAAAATATGGAATTGAAAGTCAAAGCAAGAAAAGTGCAATAAGGCAAGTATTCAATCACTTTTAATGCAGATTTCCATAAAGTTTTTAATGTCGCTTTATTCAGATTTCATTATACGAAAGTCTTAAGCGACGCATTTTCCATTATTCCATTATTGTCATATTGTTTTAATTTTTTTTTCGACTTTTATTGCACACAATTATCAGTTTTTGCCTGGCAGCATAAAAAATTGCAACGCACTTTTTATTATCAGTGGAAAAAAAACAAACAAAAACGGCACCCCCATTTCATTCCACTTTAATACATTAAACAGCTGGCCGGTCAATCGACAACATTTTATGTACATATGTATGTATGATTGCAAAGCGACGCTTTATTCGCGTGTTCATTGCGGCATTTTTTTGTTGTATGCAGTTTTGCAAATTTTTCTTTTTTTACTTTCTGCATTTTAATTTCATATCATTGTATTATTCCCCATAATCAACCGGATGTGGTGTTGCTGCACTGCCTTACATTTGTGAATGCAGCCGCAGTGGTGCGCCTGCAGAACTCCACTTTACATACAAGTGTACATACATACATACAGATACTGTATAAGACCGCATGCCTCCTGTGATATGCGCCTAGGCAACTCCTACTGCTACCTCCCTTTCAAAATGACACTTAAAAGCGTGAACATGCATTTTACTTTGGTTGCATTTTGTGTTTTCGCCTATTTTTTGCATTTTGCATTTTGCAAAGTCCTCACCGCTACTTGCTCTTTGCATATTCATTAATAAATTTAACTGAAATGCTACAGCAACATAACTACAATTATGCTGGTTGTTGCTGACTGCAGGTGACCCTCAACAGCTGTGCGTGGTTAGTGTTGCTGTAATTGGCTTTTACATATGCAATTGCTGGCATTTCATTTACAGCGGCAAGTGGACAATTTACTTTACATATAAAGTGCAAAGGTATAGTTTTAGGTATGCGAATTTGTGTATCCATGCAAAGAGAGTTTTCCAAAGCCGTTTAAACTCAAATGAGTCCATACGAAAAAAAATATATAAATAAAAAATAAAAATAAAATAAAATCGAATAAAATAGAATAAAATAAAATAAAATAAAATAAAATAAAATAAAATAAAATAAAATAAAATAAAATAAAATAAAATAAAATAAAATAAAATAAAATAAAATAAAATAAAATAAAATAAAATAAATAAATTAAAAGAATGCCTAAACTAATAAAAAATTTGCAATTTATACATATAGTAAAATTGTAACAAGCCGATGTCTGTACATTATAGATATTAAAGAAAAATAAAATTGTGCGGTCTTTATTAGAGCAACAGAAGCTAAATCAACAACTATTAGAATTTTTATCTATCTGTCTGTCTGCATGTTTGTAGGCGCATCACTCGAAAACGAATGCAGAGAATTGAGTGTAATTTTCAGCAATGTATTGCTAGAGGTCTAACTTAAAATATAGAAAGAAAAAGGAACAGTCCAGCGCCTTCGTCTTGGTCTGCAGGCTGTATCGGAGATACAGCCGCTATATTTAAACGTAGAATACGTGGTATGGTTAAGAGCATATCCAAGTCAAAAACGAAATCACACACTAAGAAAAACCAACAAAATATCGATTATATCGATAAGTCCCGAGAATCCCTAAAATCCCGAAATAGTTCCGAGATTGAGTCTCTGTGCCTTTATCTATATCCTTTTCTCTACAACTACCTTTATTTTAATCTTTCTTCCTCTATCTTCATCTATACTTTTATCGGTATCCTCATCCGCATCTTTTTCTTTATATTTATCTTTGTTTTTATTTTTATGTTTATCATATTCTTCATATACATATTCCCCTTCACCTTTGCACTTATACATATAAGTAAAGTGTTTAAATTTACCTTGGTCTTCATGTTTGCCTTTATCTTTACTC
>NW_016160747.1:23788-52764 GCF_001687245.7 Rhagoletis zephyria | reverse complement strand
AAAGAACCTATATCCCGAAAATGAAAGTTATATATGCCAACAATAAGTTGCTAGAGCACTTTAAAGGCTCAAAATTGACCCCAAAATAAGGCAATGTTTACCGTTGTTTTTACGACAGAAACCGAATTGGTTATTTACAAAAATGAATCTGTCGACAGGTTTGGAATTTTATCTTTGAAACGCCACACTTTTCTTTGAAATCCCTTTATTAGTTCTCGTGCAATATGCGTTTTTGTGAAGCTCTAAAAATTACAACTACAACATTTGAACATAGCCCCCATACCTTAAGGTAAGACGTATTCTACGTCAAAAAAAATTGAGAGTTGCCACCTGTTTGAAAATTGCTGTTTAAGTAAATTGATAAGATAATGAAAATATTGAAATATGGGGTCAAAAGAAAGAGATTTAAGAAGGCTTACAGTCGAAAATAGCTTTGTTTAAGGCTGCCACCTGTTTGAAAATTTAATTTAATTTAGCTGATGAGATAAATTAAATACATTGAATTATGGCTACCAAACTGAAGGGGCTTAGAAAAGTTTACTGCAGAAAATATTTTTAAAGAGGGTTGCACTCTGTTTGAAAAATTATCTCAGTTTACAGACAAAAATTTACATCAGTTGATGGTTTCAATAATTTTAATATCACATGTTTCTACTTTTTCCAGAAGAAATACAGTACTAAATTATAAGGAAAGTTTTTGAAAACAAAAATAGAAAATTTCGAACAATTTTTTTTTTTCATCACTTTGACCAAATTTTTACCCACCATTTTTCAGAGGGATATTTTCATTGCGGTCATTATTTTCAAAATGCGGTCAAATATTTTCAGTTGGAATTCATTTTTCTGGCATACGAGCTACATACACTCGGTTACTTAAATCGTTATACATTTTTTTGGATTTTTTTACACCGTGTTTTTGTAAATAGCTAAAATTGAGAAAATAAATATTTAGTTAACAACTACTTCAGAGAATTATTTTCCCACCACATCACGTCAGCTGGCAGATAGATAAGAAAAAATGATACTTAGACAAACAAAATATTAATTTTCAGCTCCTTAAACACTACTTTTCACACTGGCTAAATAAGAAAGAACTTCTTCTATGCCCTAAAAGAGCCATATTTCATATTTTACTTTTTTCTAACTCAGTAAATAAATAGGTACGTACGTAAGTTTCCACTAAGATATTCGCTGCCTTATGCATTAGGCATGCATTCACATTGCTTTGTGGGTAATAAAAACAAAAAACGCTCCTGCTGATAAGGAAGGTCGCTGCCTGACGTGTGCAGTCAATGCTTATCCGAAATTATCAGCCTCTCTCATCAATAAAGCAAATAAATATACTGTTCAACAGGTCGCCAGCCTATCTGTGACAAATGTCACTTGGTGGCGAGCCTAAGCAAATATGTGTTACTTGTAGTATATATCTCAAAGTATATTTCAAATTTATGACAGTCTGTGAGTTGACGTGACAGCGCTCATTAGAAATATTCATGAAGTGTTTAAAAACAATTTTCGGCAACAAAGGCGAATATCAGGTTAGTGTTTGGAAGAAAAAATTCCTAGTGAAATGTGAAAATAATGAAAGGTTGTTCGACAGCTTAGAAGACCCACAACTTGAGAAGTAAAATAAATTATCTACTTACATACATACATATACATAGTTCTCTATATTAACAAAAATTTTTAAGAAGATAAATTTTCTTTGGAGCTGCTGACATTTTAGCTCTTGCAAACCATGGTCAACTCTTATTTATTATTACTATATACATACATATGTACATATATTGCTGCTACTAAAGTAGTTAACTAAATTCCAATTAACTAATTAAACTTGTTTTTTTTTTCTCTTGCAGATCTACCCTGGCCCCGATCCCAAACAAGCCATCATGGGTTCACTCGTCTTCTGCATACACCATAAACAGGGTTGCAAATGGTCCGATGAGCTGAGAAAATTAAAGGTGCGTACGAAAACTAAAAAAAAAAATATAAAAAAAATAAGAAATAAAAAATAAACGTTTACACACGCGCAATTTTTACACATAATTTCTTGTTGTTTAAAAGCAAAAAATTAATTACATTCAAGTTGCTTCAACTAACAAGTTCATCATAGTGGTAGCAGCGGGCGAAATAGCCACACAGCAACTGAGATTTCATTCATTAAGCAAACTATTTTCATTAGTTGGCTTTTTAAGAGCGTTCTTAGAAAAATATTAGAATGTCTGTTAAATTTTATTACGCTTCTAATGTTGTCTTAAACAGTTTGTGGCCATTTTGATGTTTTTTGTTGTTACATTTTTGAATTCATTCATAAGAAGCAATAAATGGAAATTCTAGCGAATTAACAAGTCAAGTTTTAAATAGGTAGTGAATGAAACTTAGGTTAAAAGGGGTGATGTAGAGAAAAAAAAAATTTGGTAAAATGTTTTGTGGAGTTGATCTTTGTGTAGAGCGACCTTTTTAACTTGGAAAGTGATATTAAAAAAGTTAGAAGATTGGTGCATGTTTAGAAATCACAGCCGCGACTTGCGACAAGTTGTAAAAACTTGCGTTAAGTTAGAGTTAATTTTAAAAAACCTGGACTTCTTACTGGAAGAAATGGATCTTAACGTAGATGGCAGAGTTGTGGCAGGTGTATTTTGCTAGAAACTCTTAGTACATCTCATATTCAGGCTGCCAGATTGCGGAGAATGCTTACCTCTCTTTCAATGCCTCAGAGTATTTCCAAATCAAGACGATTTGGGTGTGCCAGGACACAGTGGCATCACTGAAAAGTGCAGGGCTGATAAGTTGGCTAGGCCGGGTACCCTCGACGCCCCCCGCACAGGCAAGACATAGGAGTTCTTTTGGCAACCTGCGCACTACTCCTGGGCTGATGGGTTTAGAGTCGGCTCAGCATGCGCTGGGCAAAACCCCCGACATGCCAACTTGCAAGATCTTTCTGGTCGCATGCGGTCAAGGGGCTATCTGCCGCTGCTTAAGCGTCAGCTCTCGATTCTTACGTGTGTACTGAGCGGACACTGCCCACTAGGAACCCACGCACTCTTACTGCCGCCGCTACTTGGAGGACGATGTGCAATCATCTCATGAATTCCTTCACAGTTGCTCGGCATTTGCTGGACCAAACCTGAGGAACCCTCCGGAGTGGACATCAGCTGCCTGTGCAGCTCTGTTTTGAACCTATCAGAGCTTCTACTGACATACACCGATAACCTGTATTTACCGTTCGAGGAGTTCTACAATGTGGTAACATATCGGACAAGTTAATCAATGTCCAAGCGAGGGGTGATAATTGTCTTGATAAAAGTCAGTGCCAAGACTGGCTAAGAAAATCGAATACTGGTAATTTTGACACCAAAAATGCTGCTCCGACAGAAAAGCGCACCGAGGTTGATGAAGAAAGAATAAAGGCTTTTATCCTGTCAAACCGTTGATACATGTTGCAAGAGAAACATTGAAAATCAGTATAGAAAGTTTTCACTGCCATCTGAAAACGCAGCAAGCTGGATATTTGGATTGGTGATTGGACGGCACGTATAGATACAGGTATCTTCAAAATGCTGCTGAAAGGTGAATAAAGTGATCGTTTTTTAGACCTAACGGCAACTAGTTAAGAAAAGGTGATTCTTTAAAACAATATGGGTATTCTCAAAGTCTTGCAAAGCCCAGGTTTTTACCAATTCGTGCAACGTGCAAGGGCTTTGCAAGACTTCGCGAATGCCCCTAATGTGGAACGCAATCTCTCTTGGTCGCAACGTGATGATTCGTAAAAACTTCTTCAAACGAAGTTTATACTTTCAGTGTGATTTTATTGGAAGGATATGGGGTTTTCTGAGCTTCTACCAATAAACAGAACCATCAGTTCCAATGAATATTTTCGGCGACTGGATAGTTTGAATGAACGAACTCCCGTGACCACAGACATCTGCCCAGAATGCTAGCCTAGCCTTTCATCATCAGACTTCCATTTGTTCTACTTGTTTCGCTCTCTTCAAGGGTCCTTGCGAAATGTTATTCCAGCTTAAGAAGGAACGGTGAATCAGATCTTGTTCCTTTTTCGCTAATAAAGACAAATACTTGTATGGAGTTCATATATCATTGATTGTTCTTTGGTTTAAAAAACATGAGCCGCAACTTCTCGGTTCGCTTAGGTTCATCCCTTCCAGTTTAACGAAACTTTTGTATGTGAGAGCAACAACAAAGTTAACTGGTAGCGATGAATGTTGGCAAGTTTGGTTTTACCTCATTACTTTCGTTAATTTCGCACTCGCCATGTGTTGGCGAATGAAAGTGGCGGATATAGATAACATACACAATGACCTCCTACTCGACATAGGAGCTTTTCAGTTAAAATAATTACATGCTTAGTAAGGGTTACTAGTTTTTGTTTATTAAGGCTACCTTTATCAATTTACTAAATTCTATTTCACTGCATTTCTACATGACTAACAACAAATTTTCCTCATCTCTCCCTCCTTTCAGGGCCACTTGAACGTTTGCAAGCACGACGCCACTCAGTGTCCGAATAAGTGTGGCGCACAAATTCCTCGCATCATGATGACCGATCACCTACAGTTCACCTGCAATATGCGACGCACAAAATGCGAGTTCTGTCAAAGTGAATTCTCTGGCGCTGGCCTCGAAGAGCATGCCGGCACTTGCGGCCAAGAGCCCGTCTATTGCGAGGCCAAGTGTGGTCAGCGTGTGCTGCGCGGTCGTATGACGCTACACAAGTCAAAGGATTGTGCCAAACGCTTGCGTCGTTGCATACACTGCACACGCGAATTCTCCTCCGACACACTACCGCTGCATGCAGCCCAGTGCCCGCGTGCGCCTATGACATGTCCACAACGCTGTGATGCAGGTCCTATTGCACGCGGCGACATGGAGGGGCACTTGCGTGATGAATGTAAGGCACTAGCGATTGCATGCAGTTTCAAGGAGGCCGGCTGTCGCTTCAAGGGACCACGTCACATGCTCGAAGCTCATTTGGAAGCAAATGCAGCGTCACATTTGTCACTCATGGTGGCGCTCTCTTCACGCCAAGGACAACAAATACAAATGCTGAAGACCGCTGTTTCGAAGCTTTCGATCAACTACACCGGCACGTTGCTGTGGAAGATTACCGATTGGTCGGCCAAAATGACAGAGGCGCGCAGCAAAGATGGACTTGAATTGGTTTCGCCGCCATTTTATACCTCGCAATATGGTTACAAGTTACAGGCTTCAATGTTTCTCAATGGCAACGGACCGGGCGAGAACACGCACGTATCGGTGTATATCAAAGTGCTGCCGGGCGAATATGATGCGCTACTGAAATGGCCATTCTCGCACTCGATCACATTCACACTCTTCGAACAAGGTGCGCAGAGCGGACAGGGCGGTGTGGCTGAATCGTTTGTGCCCGATCCGACATGGGAGAACTTCCAGCGGCCCTCGAATGAACCGGATCAGTTGGGTTTCGGCTTTCCACGCTTCATTTCGCATGAAATGCTGCACAGGCGACCTTTCATCAAAGAGGATACAGTATTTTTGCGCGTTAAAGTGGATCCCAGCAAAATTGTGGCGGTCTAAGGGTTAGACGCTTTACGGTGCGGTTCTAAGTGCGTGTGTGAGTGTGTGCATGTGTGTGCTGGTGCCAAGCGCAAATTAACGTTTGGTGTAAATCATTTTTTTTTTTATAGACATTCAAACAAATACTGTGTATTTAAAGTAGCAACTAGCAAAGTAAGTGAGTGTAAAAGACAAGAAAAATGTATAGTCTCATGTCGACGAAGAATACAGATACGAAACAGATATGTATGTATGTACGTAGAACAAAAAAATCGGTAGCTTCGCGAGCGTAGACTTAGCAGCTACATTGCGCGCAAGCATAGAGAGCAGTCTGACTAAGTGACGAAAGCTTGAAAGAGAAAGGAAAAATCTTACGGTATGTTGAAGATTTTAATTTCGTTAAGTGGACCAATGCAAGTCAATTTTATATAGGCATATACATATACATACATATAATTTAAAAAACATATTTAAGTGGATTTACTAATTATGTAATTTTAAATTTACTGCAAATACAAACGCAGTTTTCAAAAGCAACGAAATCAGACCAAAGTTAATGCAACGAAAAAAGCAGCAAGAAAAATTAATATAGATTAGCAATGTAAGCAGATGACTCCGCATGGAAAATGGAATTTGACACACACAAAAGTTCGTGTCGTAAGTCTTTTGTTATAAATTTAAAAAAAAAATGCAATTTCCATGAATGAAATTAATGCAGCTCGTCAAAAATGAAATACTTTCGAAAGATCTTCATCGGTTTAAATAAATATTTTTTTTTTTTTTAGTTTTAAGTACGCAAGAATGCGTGGAAATTTATTTTTAAAATTTTACTGTTTGGTTTTTATCTCTAAAAGTTGCGGTCATTGAAGTACCCCCCGTGTAAATAGCTCGATAATTTCATACCATTTGGAAGTCAATATATGTATATTACGAACATCTGAATAAATCAAAATTTCGTTTTTTACTACATAAAGTTTCAAAATTGACACAATGGCAAATATGTATTTAGATTTTCTCAAACAGCATTAGTCATTAGCTTTTAAGTTCAGTAGTGTCTGAGTAGCTCATAAGATCGCTTATGTATATGAAAACATTAAGTGCATATGAATATCTTTCATTTCTATTACAAACTAATCATTAATAATGGAAGAAATTTTAATCACATATCTTGGAAAATACTATGAAAAAATATCATATGAAAATTAAACGCTCTTTAAGGCCAAAAACGTAAATAAAAAATTGTGTGTTTTATTTAAAAGCTAGCTGATGGATTTTATTCGTCTAAAGTGATTAGAGGTGCGTACTAGTAGTCTGTAGGACCTGGATTGCATCTATTTAAGGTTAGGTAAGCTATTGCAATCCTCTTGGCAAACTGTAACAAATTAGACACATAGCCTCCTTGGCTCCTATTTCATTCAAGTATACTCCCACAGATCTTATATTTGGTCAGATCCAGTTTAAGAGGCGCGCGATTACAGCAGTCAATGCTCCGTTTGAACACCCTAAGAAGCCTATCGTCCCACAGCGTGGAAATTGAACTTTTTCGTAACGAATTCTAATATCTCGAAAATGAGAACAGCTAGCGAAAAAAATTCAATAGCGTTTTAAGGCTTTTGAGATGGAGAATTCAAGAAAAATAGTTTCCTTGGATAACAAACTTTAAGTGATAAAAAAAATTTCGCCTTGAAGGTCATTTAAAAAGTCAAGGAAATTTTTTATCGAATCAAACTATTTTTCCCCAATTCTCCATCTCAAAAGCCTTGAAACGCTATTGATTTTTTTTCGCTAGCTGTTCTCGTTCTCGAGATATTAAAATTTGTCACAAAAAAAGTTCAAGTTACACACTGTGCGTCCTCCCTCTTGCGATATAGAAGAAACATCGTAATCCTGATCACTTGACAAATGTGTGTTTTGGTTCACATTTTCGACGTCTTCTGGGTCATGGAGAGCAGTGGAATTCTGACAAACGCTACTCTAAATTTTCGCTCCAAAATTCTCTAAATAAAAAGCAATGGGACGCTCGACCAAACACTTGGCAAAATTGTAACCGCCAAAATAGCTTAGTTATAATGTTGAAAATATATCCCTTTCTTATCAACTTAAATCATATTTTTTAAAGACTTTCCCTCATCTCTTATCAAGTTTGATTGGCGATAAACCGGTTTTAGCATTATGCAATCATGAGTTTAATTTTTGTTTAGAATATTTGTATCCAAACCAAAACTCAGAACGAAAAAAAAAATCTGATAGGCTTGTTTTTAAACCAAATGTGGCAATAGAGGACGGATACTTATTCAAAAATACATTTTCTCAACCTGACGGAAAAATCAACCAGTGCTATATTACAGATTTATATTTCGTTCCTTTTTTTCACATATTTCCATACACATTAAATAATGCTAAAGTTCTCTTTAAACAACTCCGAGCTATATCCACCTACAGCTACAAAGGCGAATTCATATAGTGGCAGCACAAAAACAAAAATTGCACTAACAAATTATACGCACAATGACAATCAGAACACGAGCAAATGTACAACAAACACATCATTTTGACAAATCAGTAAAATCCTTCTTGAAATTAGCTGCTCTGGTATCAACACCTTATATGAATTCGCCTTTAGAAGGAAAATAATCATTTGCACTTACAGGCAGCTTGTCAGTTTCTTGACTCCGTTTACGTTGAACTTATATTTTTGAGATTTGTTTTTAATTCTTAGGAACAAGAATAATAGTTTTTTTATATTTAAATATTTTCGTATTTTTTTACTTTTATTTTCATTGCGTAAATGCTATATTTACACTAAAGGATCCAAAACAGCTATAAGAACACAAGTAATATTAGAAATGTTCTGTGCGAAAAAATATAAGCAGAGGCCCAAAATAATTATTATCCTAATATTTGAGATCAAAAACGTCGCTTTGTTTTAAGAGAATTTTTTTCGTCTTTGTATAACAATTATTTACGAGAAATATATTTTGATGATTATTTTCAAATTAAAATTATTTACGTCTTTTCATAATAATTATACGGGATTTTTATTTTTCTCGTCTCTCGGGACGTTTATTTCAACACGAATATTATTTACGTCTTCTCATAATAATTATGTGGGACTTTTATTTTTTCTCGTCTCGTGGGACGTTTATTTTAAGACGGAAATGATTTACGTATTTTCGTAATAATTATATGCGACTTTTATTTTTATCGTATCTCGTGTCGTTTATATCAAGACGACATGTACAATGATGTACGTCCCACGTTTTCTCTTAATAGAATCGGTACATGTACTGCCGATTTCACGAAATCAAACGCAAATATCTGCGAGTTCGATTATTGGAATTTGATTTGCTAACATCTGGCAACCTCTTTAAATAAACTAAAACCACGTAAAAGCAAAGCCCTTTAAATTGACACCACATTTTTGAAAATCGAACGAACGATACAGAGTTTGATTTAAATATTTAACGCGACAAATCTCCGAACTCAATTAAAAAGTTTCATTCATAAAAGTCCCATATAATTATTTGGAGAAGGCGTAACTCATTTCCATCATGAAATAAACGTCCCGAGAGACGAAAAAAAATAAAAATCCCATATGATTATTATGAGAAGACGTATCTAAATATTATGAGATGGCGAAAATAATTTACACTTCAAAATAATCGTCCCGCGAGACGAAAACAACATTTCCATTGTTCAGTAATAATTATAGAGTAATATTTAATTTTATTTCTTATAATCGTTATGGTCTCTGAATATACATAAGTCCCAAATAATGATAATTTTTGACAAATAAAATATTTTTAGTAGAAATCTTCAAAATAAAGATCCCCATATCAGAGAAAAACCAAATAACGACTATTTCCTACCCCTTTTCAAATCCTATATAATGCAAATATATGTATGAACATATGTAATTTAATATACTTACATCAAATTCTACATGGATAGTTTCCTAATTAAATTTCACTTTTGTGTCACCCTGCTCCTGCGGTCACTTGAATTGTATGCGCGTCCTCGCACAAAACACAAATAAAACACAAAGCTTTTATTCACAGAAATTATTCACTAATTAACAACATTCACACTTTCTATTAAATTATATTCGTTAAATTAAAACATTTCTGACCTATTTATTAACTTTTTCGAACCAGCAAAGCGATTTCACACACAAAGCCGAGTGGGCAAGAACAACTCTTGGCTATTCGCTCCATTACCTCTCAATACACTAAATTTTCACTTGTTTTATTTAGCCACTGCTAACCTTAACACTTCAAAAACACACTTTATCACTTTACACTATTTTAAATTTAATAAATCGCGACAATTTTGAGGAAACATTGCAGCCAAACGAATTTTCACATCCAGTTGAAAAAAGGCGCGAAAACTGTGAAGTCATCTGATTGGAACGAATGGAACGAATGGAACAAAAGGAACGGCAGAGCAGACAACGCAAGGAAGTAGAGAAAGGAAATTGTAGTAAAATTTAAAATGTAAGGCTGCGAAAAGCTGTTGGGAAACGAAACAAATAGCGACAAAAAAGATTTCAATGCAAATACAGCACATTTTATAGAGAACTTATTTAAAAAATATTAGCAAAATGGTTCTGTATTAATATACAGTAGTACATAAGAATGCCCATATGTATGTAAGTACATATGTGATTACATATCAGTCCTTTTCGGCATGATAAAAACATAGCAAGGTACAACCGTTCTCTCAATTTGGNTTGAAATTGTTCGAAATTGTTGTTGCTTGAGATTGAAAATGAAAATGTGTGTGTGAGTTTGTGAGTAAATTTAAAAATTAAATTGTTTGGAAACGTCAAGAATTTTAAAAGTGACTCTCAGCGGTTCTACCTTACTATATTTTTATCATGCTTTTCGGCATGATACAATAATTTTTAGAAGGTAGTTTCACTTCTTCTTCTTATCCGCCATGTACCAACTTTTTCAAAAAAAAAATCCAGCTTTTGACGTTGGAAAAATAAAACAAAGAAAAGCCAAACATATAAGTAGAGAAATTTTCGAATATTTTGTAATAATTTTCTTCATAAAAAATTAAATTAATAAAAATTGTTAATATTAATAAACTTTAAATAAACAATTGGCTATTTTCTCTTAGTCGCTCATCCTTCTACAAACAAACAGTTGTCACCTGGGTGGAAGACCGACCTATTTCGGTCGCCATTTCGAAAACGCCCTACTTCAGAATTTGATTGAAGAGTGTCCTACTTCAGAATTTTGTTGAAAAATCCCGTATCTCAGAATTTGGTTGAAGAACGCCCTATTNATTATTATGAGAAGACGTATCTAAATATTATGAGATGGCGAAAATAATTTACATTTCAAAATAATAGTCCCGCGAGACGAAAACAACTTTTCCATTGTTCAATAATAATTATAGAGCAATATTTAATTTTATTTCTTATAATCGTTATGGTCTCTGAATATAAGTCCGAAATAAAGATAATTTTTGACAAATTAAATATTTTTAGTAGAAATCTTCCAAATAAAGATCTTTATAACAGAGAAAAACCAAATAACGACTATTTCCCACCCCTTTTCAAATCCTATATAATGCAAATATATGTATGAACATATGTAATTTAATATACTTACACCAAATTCTACATGGATAGTTTCCTAATTAAATTTCACTTTTGTGTCACCCTGCTCCTGCGGTCACTTGATTTGTATGCGCGTCCTCGCACAAAACACAAATAAAACACAAAGCTTTTATTCACAGAAATTATTCACTAATTAACAACATTCACACTTTCTATTAAATTATATTCGTTAAATTAAAACATTTCTGACCTATATATTAACTTTTTCGAACCAGCAAATCAGCAACCAGGATTTCACACACAAAGCCGAGTGGGCCAGAACTTTTGGCTATTTGCTCCATTACCTCTCAATACACTAAATTTTCACTTGTTTTATTTAACCACTGCTAACCTTAACACTTCAAAAACACACTTTATCACTTTACACTATTTTAAATTTAATAAATCGCAACAATTTTGAGGAAACATTGCAGCCAAACGAATTTTCACATCCAGTTGAAAAAAGGCGCGAAAACTGTGAAGTCATCTGATTGGAACGAACGGAACGAATGGAACAAAAGGAACGACAGAGCAGACAACGCAAGGAAGTAGAGAAAGGAAATTGTAGTAAAATTTAAAATGAAAGGCTGCGAAAAGCTGTTGGGAAACGAAACAAATAGCGACAAAAAAGATTTCAATGCAAATACAGCACATTTTATAGAGAACTTATTTAAAAAATATTAGCAAAATGGTTCTGTATTAATATACAGTAGTACATAAGAATGCCGATATGTATGTAAGTACATACATACGTATGTGATCACATATCAGTCCTTTTCGGTACGAATCAGTGTGTCGAACACTAGTCTTTTCAGACCGTCTGAAAGCGATTTTTCATAGGTGAGAGAAAAAATAGATAAATCTCCTACCAACACAACTATATAATGTATATGTACCCTAGGGTGGCCCTTATTTCAAAAAAAAGAGCTCGGATTCTCGGTCTCACTGCCCAGAAATGTGTGAATAGCCTTAAGACTAAACTATACAAAGTATAGGTCAATCAAAAAAGATTTAGAGGTGGCTCAAAGCGCTCAAAGTTTCCCCATGTATTTTATATGGCGAAAAAACAGTTTTTGTTTGGTTATTTAAAATTTGTCTAATATTAACGATTTGTTATGGGCTCCCATTGCATTTTTTAATGGTTTTGGGGGAACCATAAAAATTGTTAATATTAATAAACTTTAAATAAACAATTGGCTCTTTTCTCTTAGTCGCTAATCCTTCTACAAACAAACAGTTGTCACATGGGTGGAAGACTGACCTATTTCGGTCGCCATTTCGAAAACGCCCTACTTCAGAATTTGATTGAAGAGTGTCCTGTTTCAGAATTTTGTTGAAAACCCCGTATCTCAGAATTTGGTTGAAGAACGCTCTATCTCAGAATTCGTATCAAAAACGTCTTACGCTGAGATTGGACGTTTTCGAATCGGCAGCTGAGATACGGCGTTATTCAACTAAATTCTGAGATAGGGTGTTTAAAAAAAAATTTAAATAGTCCTTCAATCAAATTCTGAAGTAGGGCGTTCTTGAAAAGTTTTCTGCGATAGGCTGTTTTCGATCAAACAAATTCTGAACTAGGGAGTTCGTTCTTCGGTCAAATTCTAAGTAAGGCGTTTGTGAAAAGTTTTCTGAGATAGGGCGTTTTCGAACTGGCTGCCGAGATAGGTCGATCTTCCACTCAGGTATCGATACTGGCTTTTTTGAGTTATGGCACTATTGAAGTAAATTGACAATTACAATACAATTTATTTTGGGTTATATACTTTGTCAATGAAATTATTCTTCTGAATCCCCCTATTACCGTGGTCACCTAAATGCAGGTGTATGCGTTTGTTTGTTTGCGCATCATCGAACAAAACGCACGAATAAGACATAAAAACTGCTTTTATTTGCAGAAAGTACACCCTAATATACACCATTTTTGTTTTATATTAAATTATATTCAACAAATTACCGCATTTTTTGGGCAGCCATCTAATTTCTTCAGAGCAGAAGCTCTTTCAAATGCCTATCGCACTATTTCCTTGATCTATACATTTCACTTATATTTTTTGCTAACCGAATAGCTTTAACGCTTGCATGAACATTTGATCACTTTTTAGTATTTTAAACTTAATAAAGCGAGACAATTTTGCGGAAACACTATAGCTGTTACGAATTTGCAAATCCAACTAGAAGCGGCGTGCGAACTGTTGACTTATCTGCACGGAATGAATGGAATAAATGAAACGGGTGCAGTTATTGAAAGGAAGTGGAGAGAGGAAATGAATAAATGTCATTCGTCCGTTATTAAAGTCGGTGTTGGAGTACAATGCTTTTCAAATTTTAATTAAAAACACAAAAATCTCGTTTAATCATATTTATTAACGTATGGATGTAAATTGTGTGTTTGAGTAATCTGCCAAAAATTAGCGGCAACACCTAATTATTCCGACGCAAAGCATTCAAATCAGTAATCTGTTACATTCATTATTGCATAGCATATCGCGCAGTCCATTAAACAACGTTGATTATATTAAAATAATGTCAAAATACTTTGCAAAAAAAGTTTTTGCAATTAAAATCATGCATCATTCCAGAATTCCAGAAATGAGCTCATTTTTCCTATACACTAATTTACTTTGGAATGCGTACCGCAGCACTCACACCTGCACCCACTTCAGCTACACCAGCTGTGTCGGAGTTTGCGACAGCAGCACCACTTACTGGCGGTTTAATACCCATCAGTTCGCATAGCTGATTACGTATGGGACGCACTGCAATCAGAGGCAAACCCCAATCTGTCTCGGACAATAGATTCAAAATCTCATCCATATTCTCTTCTGGAATGTCGCAAGCGTCACCGTGCAATGCAAGCGCTTCATAAAATTTGGTGGCACTTGTTTTGCGCACATGAACATGAGTGAGCCCGAGGAATATTGCCATTTTGGATAGTATGCGTTTGCAAAGATATGGCACCTGGACCAACTGACAATAGACACTTATGCTCGATATTAACTTGTACAGTTTTTTGTGTCCTTTGGTTTCGAGATTCAGCAATCGATAGATGTCTTCTCCAAAGGTGTTTTCTTCATCTAATAATACCACGTTTATAGAGCCTATTAATGAATATGAGTGTATCAATTAAAATCTGCAATTATCTAAGCATGAAGTTAGTACACACCTGAGCTAATTAATATCTCCAAAAAATTCAACATCGGGTACGTAACTCGCTCATTCATGACATTATCTTGGAAATTGGCGACTACCTCCTTACATAAACGTGGTACTTCTGCTGGATGTGTGCGTAGGAATTCAAATAATGCTGCCGAGGAATGTTTTATCTGAAAGAAATATGAAGTATAAAATAAATGCAAACCCACCCTACACTCAAAAACAGGAAACTTTGCCTGCCGAATCCTTATTTTCTGTGTTACCTAAATAACTTACCAAACTTTCAGTCAACTGTCCAATGCTTGCGCTCAACCCGAGCAACAATCTCTGCGAATAGTCGGGCAATTCGAGCAAGGAACAGAACAGCGGGAATGTCTGGTCGGCGAATAGCCACAATACACTATTGAAATCCGCAGGGAATACCTCTAGTAAACGCGCATGATGGCGAATATGTGGTATATGTGGCGTGGTGGTTATTATCTGGCAAAACAGACGCCCGGCCAGGCCACGTGTGCGATCTATTTTCTCAACAGCCTGTTGCATGAAGCCAAGTATAATTTTGTGAACCTGCTCGGGCTGTAGTAATTCCTTTGGGCAAGTCGTGATTAATTGGAAGAGCGCTAAACACATATTTTTAATTTATTATTCATTATAAGTCAATTACATTAATTTTACTTCAGTCTTCATACCATTCATTGCCGCCTCGCGCACCCAAGCGCCAATGTCACCACGGTTATCTAATGTATATTCATCCAAGGACTGCAGAAAGCAATCCACAACTTTGTTAAAGTACTTTGGATTGCCAAAGGAGACTAAAGAAAGAAATTAAATTTATTACTCAGTCTCAATAAGAGTAACATTTTTTGAAAATTTCCAAACTACAGTTACCTTACTCTATATGTACATACAATATCTGCTAAACAGCTCACCTTCAGTATTTTTATCGAAGCCCAATGTGTGGACGACATGGCTGAGAGCCTTGACACTATCACGTCTTGACTCACTCCACGTACCCGTTACAAGATTCTCATGTTGATTCAACATCTCACCAGTTGTAATAACCGCTTGTGTTGGTGTGAGCGAATGTTTTATCAGACTCTCAAGTATATCGTCTAAATGTGGAGCTATCATAAAATCAGGCAATGCGCCCAAAGCGCTTATATAACCCATTCGTATGTATTCTTCTAAGTGATTGTTGGCACCTTTTAGATAGCCATGAATAATTTCAGCATTAGTAGCAGCATGCTCATCGCCTTTATAGTAGGATCTACAAAGCTCCGCAAAGGCATCAGTTGCGCCCTCGCGTATTGCCAAAGCTTTATTTAGCAAACATTTGTCCACAATATACTGCCAGCATTCTGGAATTTGTCGAAGACATTATATAAAGACTTTCTGCATATTTGTTTAATATTCAATTAACTCACCCAGGCACATTTTTGATGTTTCTATGCGTGCCATACTGCAATTCTTAATGAAATCTGTGCAACAGTGCTTCATTATTTCACCACTCATTCCGCGAAACGAGTCACGCAGCACATAGGTTGGCAACAATTCATTGAGCTCGGACAACAATTGATTCGTGAGCAATTTTTTGCTTGCGATCCCCTCTTCTTTTTGCTCAATCTCGCTCAACGCCAACGTTATTTCACCAATGGCCATAACAGTCCCATGTCGCATATTGATGTCAATAGATTCTGTCTTTCCAAAAAGTTGGCCTAGCACTACAGCAGACATGTATTCAGGCGCACGAAATGTCAGATTATGCAAAGCCTTCGCTGCCAATTCTCGTATTGTAGTGTCCCAGTGATTTACTTTTTTCTCAACCAAATGATCGATTAAGGGTTTTTGGTACTCCTCAAATTGTGCGATGAAATCCGAGACTTTCAAGTAAGAATTTTGTCGCATACCTACTGAAAAGAAATCGGTAGCTGTGCAAATTTCTATTCCATGTGGAAAATTTCCAAGTCGACCGACACTTTCTTGGAAGGCAGCAGCTGCGGCACGTCGACAATTTATTTCACGATCAAAAACAGCCACCGTCAGCAGTCCCGAAGATATTTGTTCGACAAATGGTTGAAAATCCGCCGGATTGTAAGCGCGTGCAAATGCCCAGCACATATAACAAGCGGAATCACGAATATGCTGTCCAACTGACATATAGCCCTTCATTTCGTCATAGAATAGGGCTTGCATCAACAGGGGCACCAACGTGCGCAAACGGTGTGGTAAAAGTAGTCCTCGCTTTGCCAACTCAGCCAACGCTAAACAAGCACCATGCCAAGCCTCATGTGGTTCTAATGGGTTCAGTATGTCTATGACCGAGCCAATTACTTCATCTGCAAGCTCTTTGGATAGACGATTGGTGACGCGTCCTACGCCTTTAGCAGCGCTCCAGCGTATATCACTGCCCCCGCTACGCAATGCTTGCAGTAATTCTTCAATAACTTCCTCGATGGCATCAGGCACAACTATTTCTTCTCCATCGCCGCCTTCACCCTCAGGATCTTGATCATTTCCGCTTGCTCTTTCATCCGTAGCTGCGCTATTAGTTTTATTCAAGTTCATTGCCAGCGAACGTGTTCCTAATAATTGATACAATTTTGTGTCTCAATATGTATGTAAATTCTAACAAAATTTGTTTATATATGTATGTCTCACCCCGCTTATACCGCCAACCTGCCAATCTTGGTTTTAAATATACCAACCCAATGCGTTGCACAATCTTTATGTAGCTCTTATATTTGAGAAAGTCATTGCTATCCTTATACTGTAGGCCAACTACCCACTTCAGCAGCTTGTCCACATAAGGTATCAAATCTTCACGTTTTCCGTGTTTTAAAATTGCTGAGATTGCAGCTAATTCGCCGAATTTAGCATCAGAAGTTTCTAACTGATGCTGGCTTATCACCCAATCCAAATAACGCTCTAAGTAGACCTCTTTAATGTCGGCTCGCACTAAATATTTCGCTGCCAAATATGCAGCAATATCACTACATGTATCACTCGTGGATGTGTACAATCTACAGAGGTCAAAAATGCGTTCCATTTTGGATTTGTTCTGCGTTGGATTCATCAATTTTGCAGAGTCAACACAGTTATTAGCTGGGGCTGACTCATTGCTGGTTATGGTGTATGCATCCAAACGCGACATGTGGAATGGATTCAATACCAATATTGACATCCATAGCAATAACATATAGCGCGTTTCCCAATGATTGCATTCCTTAGGATTTTGTCGCTCGAGCATTTCCAAGGCGAATTCCAAGTCACTCAATTCGTGCGGTAAAAATTTCACCAGCACTTTATAAGTGCGCACTTTACTAATAATGTACATATACTTGAATGCGGAATGAATTAAACCTTCCGGCAAAACCTTATTGCGTACTATTGCCAACAGTCGCTGCAATAACACATCCAATTGAGGATCCAGCAAATGTGGCTGCTCCTGGTATCTACAGTCGTTATAACGTGTAACATCTTTCTACCTTAGTTTACTATTTAGAATTGCTATAATATTCACCTTGACAATAATTCCGTATACTGCTGGTAATCCCTTTCGAAGCCTGGCGCATCACAGGCCTTCATTGTATCGATCATACCCAGTATTTGCTCCAATTCCGTGAACTGTTCCAGCGTATTCGAGGGACCTTCTTCGTCCTTCAGTTCCTCGCATTGTAGCATATTTAGACAGTTTTTTATTTAACTATTTTACTGAAAATTTTTAGATTTTTCTATTTTTTTAAACAGCCGGTTGCTGAGTGCGATGCCAGTACTTTTTCGATCTTCCTGAAATAAATTACTTGATTTGTTGTTGCTTTGCTGCTGTTGCTGTTTTTTTCGTTTTGTTGACAACTTCGCATTCCAAATTGTTCCGTAGCTAGATGACACATCGCATAAACCAACCAACCACACAATTTGCCATGGAAACGGAATGGAAATGGAATGTAACATAGAAGAGCATGACGAACGACACAAGTTCGCGTAAACGTCGCGTTCTTACGTGAACTTGTATTTTTGATTGATGTGTGTTTATATACTTGAGTTATATATTTTGAATTAGATCTTTCGATTGGTGTTATCAGTTTTTAGATATCCCCTATAGTCTCCGAGATATTGACTACAATTTTTTCGATAATTTAGTAAAAATTTAGTTAGTCGTGCAGTCATATTAAACTAATCAATATCTTAAAAATGGCGTTCTCCATTTTTGGAGATCTTTAGCTTCCGAGATATTGAGGAAAAAGTGTCGTTGATTTAGTAGAAATTTTGATCACATTTTGTCGTATTTCATACAAATTTGCTGCCAAATTGTGGACAAATGACGCTTACGACAAAATGTTACTTAAGAATCCTTCATAAACTGAAAACTAATTAACAATAAACACTTATACTTAGGAGAAAATCTACATTCGCGTTTATGAGAAATTGCATTCCAAACTNGTCATATTAAACTAATCAATATCTTAAAAATGGCGTTCTCCATTTTTGGAGATCTTTAGCTTCCGAGATATTGAGGAAAAAGTGTCGTTGATTTAGTAGAAATTTTGATCACATTTTGTCGTATTTCATACAAATTTGCTGCCAAATTGTGGACAAATGACGCTTACGACAAAATGTTACTTAAGAATCCTTCATAAACTGAAAACTAATTAACAATAAACACTTATACTTAGGAGAAAATCTACCTTCGCGTTTATGAGAAATTGCATTCCAAACTTCGCGATTTCCCACAACCTGCCGAAATTAATATACGACAATCTTTTACCCAGGCGACGTTTTGTTGACTTCGTATTCCAAATTGTTCCGTAGCTAGATAACCATGAACGAAAGAGACAAGATCACGCCTTAAGGAAAGAAAGAAAAAAGTTATTTTCTAGCTGTTGAAATCTCGACGCCATCTTTGTTGTAAGAAGTAAACAACGAAGAGAACAAAATAAAACGCGTAATTGTTGAACGCATGAATAATCATTTTTATTATGCAAATTCTCCTATAAATCATGTCGTTGTGTTAAATTATTCTTTACCTTATGTGTGCACACGTTGTCACAAGCGAAAATTAAGAAAATTGCAGTAAAAAGCCACCACCAAATTGTAAACAACGAACAAATGTAAACAAACGGCTTATGTCAAAATCGCCCTACTTTTTTCATAAGTGCGATTATAACGGGCCACTCTTCTGCTGTCGTGATCTTGTCTTTTTGGTTCATGCTAGATAACACTTCGCATATGCCACCCAACCACAAAATTTGCCATGGATCTGAATGGAATGGAATTTCAGATAGAAGTTTATCAATATCTATGCTTCTTTATTTTATGCAGTTTTTTCCAAATTTTATGCACATTGTTTTTTTTTATTGAAAAGTTAAATTAATTTTTTTTGTGCAAACGAAAACTCAAAATTATTAAATAGCAAATTTTTTAGTGAAATTATTTAATTTTCGATCACCCTGCATTTGTTAAATCATAAACTTGCCACTGTGTTCAATTTCAGTTTACTATGCAGCTACTTGATTATTGCTCGTTACAGCAGGAGTTGTGGACGAAAAGTGCAAAAGCTGTCATTTCTTGTGTTATTTTTACAAATTCAGTCAAACTTCAATTTATTAATATTAAATAAATTATTAAAATTATTTTGTGAGTACTTGCAAGTGTCGGGATAGGAAATGGAAGCAGCGCCTACCGCTGAACTCGTTTATCAGGGTATCTGTACCCTCTTTCACAATAGTAATCCCAAAGAGAAGGAGAAGGCCAACAAATGGCTGGAAGATTTCCAGAAGTCGGTGAGTTATCAATTGGGTTGAAAAAGGAAACGTTGCGCGGTTTTTCTTTCCATAGATGAAACAAATATTTATTTTATCAACAGATATATTCATGGACAATCGCGGACGAGCTTCTACAACAGAAACGCGATTTGCACTCGTGTTATTTTGCAGCACAGACGATGCGAAATAAAATTCAAAATTCTTTCAATGAGCTACCACCTGCATCACACGAATCACTGCGAGATTCTTTGATTGTTCACATAGGGCAAATCACAAATGAAACCGATGCAGTAATTGTGACTCAACTGAGTCTCGCTGTTGCTGACTTGGCATTGTTGATGGCTGCTTGGAAGCAACCAATTATTGATCTGTTGGAACTGTTGTCACCACAACCACATGCCGTTTGGCCTTTGCTGGAGATACTGACATTAATACCAGAAGAAATAGATTCGCGGTATCTGCGGTTGGGCTCCAATCGGCGCGAAGAGATACACAAGCAATTAGATGCTGCTGCACCCAAAGTACTTGAATTTCTATGTGTCTGCTTGCAACGGCACGATTGCCCCCAAGAGCGCCTACTTAGTTGTAGTCTGCGCTGTTTCAGCGCATGGGTGGCAGTACAGGCAATACCCATACACCATTTCACCGAGAACCCGGTGGGTCAACAAGTTTTCCAGCTGCTCAGCAGCGGAGATACAACTCGAAAACTGCATGACACATCTACCGAGTGCTTGTGCGCATTGCTCAGCTGCATTGAGGCCAATACTAGTCGATATAGCTTAGACCCAGCTATGGAAGCAAAAATATTCAATGCAGTTTGTTCGCTGGAGACAGCTTACCATATTAGCGTGGCACACGAAGACATCGACAAAACTATGAACTTCTGTCGCATATTCACTGTTTTATGTGAAGCTTACTTCTATGAAATGCTTTCCCAGGAAGATGTACCACATTATTCCATAAAAGGATTGGATTTGGTGCTGATGTGCGTGGGCCACTTTGACTATGAGGTTGCAGAAATCACATTTAATTTGTGGTATCGTCTGAGTGAGGATCTCTTTCAACGTTATAATGACAAGTTAACTTCACATTTTAAGCCACATATTGAACGGCTTTTGGGTGCTCTCTACCGTCATGCGCAAATGGACGCAGATCACGACGGGTTAATCGAAGAAAATGATAGTTTTAATGTGAGTATTAAATGCAGTTCCAATAAACACTGCTGTTTTATGTAAGTCATATTTTTACAGGAATTTCGGCGAAAAGTGTCTGACTTAATTAAGGATGTGGCCTTTATAGTCGGCTCAGGCGCCTGTTTTAAACAAATGTTCCTTATACTGCAGGCACCAAACACTACATGGGAGTCAACAGAGTCTGCTTTGTTTATTATGCAAAATGTAGCCAAAAATATAATACCGTAAGTATATCCTTTCCACAAAGCAAATGCTCCCTACCTCATAAGTTTACATGTTTTCTTTTGCTTTGTAAGTGATGAAAATGAAGTTATCCCCAAAGTCGTGGAGGCCATACTTAATCTGCCCGATAATACACACATTGCTGTACGCTACACTTCGATTATGCTGTTGGGCGAACTGTGTGACTGGATCGAAAATCATACAGAATCACTGCAAGCTGTGCTAAATTTCCTGCTTTTTTCGCTACAGCAAAAAAATGGATTAGCTGCTGCCGCTGCGATAGCGCTCACCTCCATCTGTTCGGCTTGTCGACAGAAAATGGTTTGCCACATTAATGGTCTCGTAGAGATAGCGCGTAGTCTGGATAGTTTTGAAATTAACAACGAGCTGGCCATTGGCCTCTTGAAGGGCATTTCCCTTATACTATCTCGTCTCCATCGCACACAATTAGAGACAGCAATGCGTGAAATTATTTCCTTTCAATTACAACCGTTGGCACAATTGGTTGAAAACTCAGCTGTCACATTGGCGACCATGCAGAAGGGCGAACGCACTGATCCGGCTTACTGGATTGATCGCGCATGTGCTGTTATACGTCACACGAATCCTGATATTGGCGACGCTGAGCTGCATCCAACTTTACAAATACTCACAGATGCATGGCCATTATTATCACAAGTTATGGACAAATATCAAACAGATGTACGCGTAATGGAGCGTACTTGCAGACTCATACGCTACGGCGTGCGTATGGTGCGGAAACAGGCTTCACTCCTGGTTGAACCATTGGTGAAGCAAATGATTTGTATTTATACGTTACATCACCACAGCTGCTTTTTGTACCTCGGATCGGTGCTAGTCGACGAATTCGCAAAGGCTGGCGAATGCATACCAGGTAAATTGAAAGTGTAGATAAGTTATAATCACACCACAGCTCAGCATTCCAATAATCGAAAAACACTTTTCTCCTAATCCACACAGGCCTTTTGGAAATGTTAAAAGCTTTTATTGAACCCACCTTCAGCATGTTACAGGTGGAAAACGGTCTCAAGAATAATCCAGACACCGTGGATGACTTCTTTCGTTTATGTTCGCGCTTTATCGAGTGCTGTCCCGTTCCATTCCTGCAAAGCGCGCTCGTCACACCCATCTTCCAATGTGCCCTGCTAGCCTGCACGCTCGACCATCGGGAAGCCAACTCATCGGTGATGAAATTCTTCTGTAACCTATTAAAATGGGGTCGAAGTTCGAATCAACGTCATCCCGAATGTCGTCCTTTGGTGAAGGAAATCGCGCAACAAAACGGCGAAGCGCTCGTTATGAATCTGATACACGCGTCAGTTTTTTGTCTGCACTCTTACATGTTGTCCGATGTTGCGGACGTGGTTTACGAATTGAAATTGGTTGTGACAAATGAGCATGTGCAGGCTTATGTGAAGACCGCACTGGATGCTCTACCAAAGCGAAATAGTGGTGGTTATGTAACAGCAACGCAGCAACAATTGGACGATTTTACTGCCGCATTGTTGGGGTAAGTAATCAGAGCTACTATTGTAGAAAAGAAAAGTTAACTTGTTGAAGTTCAAGTGAATCAATTTAAACCGTTCATTTTTTTCTTTTTTGCAGCGCCGATACTCCCAAAACGATAACTGTTNAGAAAAGAAAAGTTAACTTGTTGAAGTTCAAGTGAATCAATTTAAACCGTATACACTGCTAAAATATAAATTTTTTCTAATTGCATATTTCATTTTTTTCTTTTTTTGCAGCGCCGATACTCCCAAAACGATAACTGTGGCGTTAAAGAATTTCACACGCTTGTACCGCTAATTTAGCAGCACAAACTACAATGCGCAATTTTGACTATATATTTTATATAGCATACTACGTACACAAATACATATATTTAATGTATTTAACAAAAATTGATAATTTGTTAAACATTTCAACGATTCCCCGCAGGAATTTTTACAAAGTCAACTTTTAACGACTGACCATAAATATGTAATATTTTATATTTAATTAGTATATTTAACTATCCATGGGTTTTGAAATAAACATGCATATGTATTTGTGCATGGCAATTTCCGCATTAAAAGTTGAACCATACATTAAAAACAAATGTAGTACATATACNTATTTAACTATCCATGGGTTTTGAAATAAACATGCATATGTATTTGTGCAAGGCAATTTCCGCATTAAAAGTTGAACCATACATTAAAAACAAATGTAGTACATATACTTTGCCCAGCAAAAACAAACCGGCATAGTAGGGTTGGATGATTAAATAAAAACAAATGTGAGTGTATGATTGTCGCGAGCAGGTTTAGCCAGTAATACGTAGTTTATTTTTAGTAGAATGAAAATCAAAAAAGAAACCATACCCACAGTTCAACGATTAAATTGATTAAATTAAAATGTAAACTTGAAAATCTATTGAAATTTTTAATGTTAAATAAACGTGACCAAAAGAAAGATTGATATCTTTGTTATTTTATTTCAGTTAATAATAATAATAATAGATTGGTGCTTACGTATATGTTAGTGTTTGGCCGAGCTTCTCCTCCGATTTGTGGCGTGCGCCTTGATGTTGTCACACAAATCGGAGGGACCTACAGTTTTACGCCGACTCCGAACGGCGATTGTATTTTTATGAGAAGCTGTGTTTCATGGCAGGAATACACTCGGAGGTTTGCCATTGCCTACCGAGGGGCGACCACTTTTATTTCAGCTACATATTTTAAAATTCGCAATGACGATATTGGTCGCTAAAACTCAAAAGAGCACATTTTATTTGTATATTTTTTTTTATTTATAAATGAAAATTATCTTCATGATCCCGCTTTGAAAAAAACTCATTACAACATTATTTTATGATAATAGTTCTGTTTTTCTAGGGCCAACTTATAACTTATCTGCAATGCTGCAGAATTCGTCAATCAAAAAAACTTTCAAGAACACATCAAAACAGAAAGTAAAATGGAATGTAATACTCACCACAAACATATAAGTGAAACAAACAAGAAAAATTTATATCTAAGCCGCACACCACATGCAATCATCACTACTCGGATTGACCGCATCACACGCGCCACCTGCTTACGGCAAACGCTTCTTCAGCAAGCTCTCTAGCTTGCGTATGCGCCCACGATCGCCACCACTATTTGAAGTGCCATCTGCATTTTTTTCTGCGCCACCAGTAAAGCTACCAACGCTAAAAATAAATGCACGTTTTGGCGTAGATGTTGCAGCAGCTGTATACGGCGCATCACCGCTGTCAGTCGTGTCCTTTGACGCCGCCGTAGTAGTATTCTGATCTTCATTCGACTGCAAGTCACCTTGCGCGGGTGCAGCTCCGCTTTCGACATTTGTTGCTGCTAACTCCGGCGAGTCACTGCCTACCACAGCCACATGAGAGGCAGTGTGTTTGAATAAGTCAATCAATTGCAATTGATCCACACGCTTTACGGCTTTCATATCTAAAATTTTCTGATACTCTGCAATTGTGATGTCTGGCAGAAGTTTAAGCACTTGCTGTGTAAAGTGTGCTGGCGGTTGCACCGGCGTCATTACTACTTTAATAATCATTTCGGCACGTGTCATATCTTTGACGACTACTTTAGTATAGCTAGTGGGTGCCTTGCGATTCACACTCGAACCAATTGAAGGTAAGTCGAGTAATGCCGTTTTTAGACTATGTGTATCGAGCAAAAGTTGCTCACAACCCAGAACATTGTTAGATCCATCGGAATGCGTCAACTTACATTTGTAGAGGACACTAATGAATTTCGGAATAAATGCATTGACAAATTTATGGCAGAATTGTGTAAAATATTTGCGTGATGTGGCTAAATTGTCCCGTATAACGGGCACAGTCTGCTTGAAATTCGCGCACATGCTGTTGATGAAGCCGCTTTGATCGCCGACATTGCTAATACTTTGCCACTGCACCTTGGACATGGACTGTAGTGATGGCTCACAGCCTGCTTCTAAATCTTGCACTAGTAATTGTATGCAGTTGGAGATGATGCTGGGAAGAGTGATTGAAATTAATTAATTACTTAAAGCAGTAAAAAACTCAAAAACTTACCGATGAAAGACATCCTTCTCTTCAGACATATCAATCTTGTTAACAAAGGCAGCAGATACTTTCTCCTTTAGTTTATCTTCTAACTGTTGTACAGTTTCCAAACAGTATTCGGCGGTGGTTAGGACACAACAAATTTGGATTAAATCTTCGCGCGGGAAACGTTGTGTATCACCTTCTTTCAAAAAGTTATGGAATACTTGGCCGGCTGCCGTGGAGAGATTCTGCATATCACGCGTAAGTAAAGACATGCTTTTGCCTGGGAAGAGAACATCGAAAATGGTAAGGAACATATATAAAAATGAATTGGCAATAAAAGAATGCGTCGAAAAATCTCACCAATTGAGGCAGTAGTCGTCATCAATTTCGGCGTGCTGAATTCTAAAACTTTGCTTGCGTATTCACGTAGATATTTTTTGAAGACCAGCGCTAACTCATACATAGGTTGTTCATTGCTAAGCTGATTACATTGCACCATGCACTTTTTGTAGAATACAAATAAGTCCGCTGAACTGTGGGAGAAAAAATTTAACAAAAAAAATCTATCGCACTACTGTCTATAATCATGCACCTTGGGTACACAGTGGTTCTCGATTCTGACACTTTTAATGGCTCTTTAGCCATCTCAACAAACTTTTCCATCAACTCTGACAAATTACGATCGATACTCTTAATGTAAATACCCAGATGTGCTTTGAAGCAACTGCCGATTTGATCGTGAAATAAGCCAATTGTCGGTGGCGCATTTGGATCGATAACACCACTTTCTGGTAGTAACTTAAGAGCTGACGGCGCCAGAAGCTTTTCAGCGCCCAAAGTTACGCCGGTGAAGCGTTTCGAAAGAAGTTGCTCGAAAGCTTGAGTTTTATTAATGGCAAAGAGAAGAAGGCGCACATCTATTTCATTGCTGCGTTTTGCCATGATATGAGAGAGTTGCTCGCGTGTGAGGCGACAGAATTCGACGGTAATGCGCTCAGATACTTCCCAATCAAGTGGAAACACTGCACCGAATTTATCCTCAAAGTCTAGTAGGTGTCGCTTCAACCATGCATAGCGCTTGTCGATTTTGTCCAACCAAGCGATATCTTGGTTTTCGTGAAAGAGTTGCACATATTCCTCTAGCTGTTGAGCTGTGGAATAAAAAAAAAATCAATTGAATTTACAGTCTATACATACATACGGACATATGTATGTATAACATTTTCGTACCAATAAACCATTTCAACAAATCTTTTTTGACTTTCGGATCCAACACGGAAATCACTTTACAGGCGTCTGCCAGTTGATTTAATCCCAAACGGTGTTTGTTTCCAGCACTTGTTGCTGTACTTGACTTTGTAGAAAATGCCTCTTTGAAATCGTCTGTGATTTGTTTGGCCAGAGTAACTTGAATTTTATCGACATTTTGGGAGAGATTCTAAAAACCACAATTGGTAAGAATTTTTCGCCCATCCTTAACCTTATTACCTTACCTTGATTTCTTCAATATCAGAATACTGCTTGAAATGCTGATTTACTTCAGTAATTGCTTGCAATGGATTAAGTATTTCCCCATACAACCGTTTTTCAATTAACTTATTTAAGCTTTCGATTCCACCCACCAACATATGCAGGTGATTTAACGTGGTTATAGCCGAAGTAAGGTTTCGTTTTGCACAATCCAATTGCTTGATGTCGCGTGTAATCTCCTTAACCATTTCCTCAGTTTTCTCAGCCCGCGTTTTTACATCTATAATATGGGCATACAATGTAGATATTACTTTTTGCGCCTCGGTCAATGCCATTTGTCCATCTTGGCCGGTATTCGTTTGGCCACGTACGACGGCGCGTATATTATCATCAATAAGTGACACTTCGCACTGCATACGCTGTATGGTCTCATCAATGCTCACCAAGGATTGTTCATTAGGAAAGAGCTGATTTATGTAATCGACTGTGTTGAAATCCGGCGAGTCCATGGGATCCTCAGTTTTTAATACCTGTAGAGAAAGCAGAGTCTCAATTGTAAATTAGGTTGCGAGTCGCATTTTCTAAGCATATGTACCTCATCGATTGCATTTTTCACGTCCTTTGTAAAATGGATTCTATTGGTTTCAACTGGCCTGATTGCATTGCCATCATCAGCATTCCCTTCCAACTCAGTTTCATTCATTTTTTGTTTTTTTTTTTTTTTAGTTGAACGACAGGATCTTGGTAGTCCACAAGAGGCAAATCAATTCCAGGCTGTTCCTGTATTCGCCTTTTTGTGGTATATGTATGTCCGTTTCTTAATATTTTGACTTATGAACGCACCTTTTAAATGGCCAATTTCCGGATGGTTTTAAAAATTTGTTCAATTTTTGTAAAAACCGAATCCCAATGAAATAGGGAAAAATTGCATCAACACAAAACGTCATCAAAGGTGACTTAAAAGCTGAAATTAGTCAAGAACGTAAACCTACCGGTACGTAAACCCGAGTCAGCTGACACGATCTGTCTTACCAAAGCGCCATGTAAATGAAAACTCAACACCGCAGAATTTTTCTGTAGTTGTAGCCCGTAGCGCAGAAATCTGCGGAATTTAGATTTTTCCGTGTCAGCTGATTTCTCCTTCTTTAGATGGTTGCCACTTCGTCAGTTTTACAGATGGTAAAAAAGTTATAAGTTCCTATTCAAAATATGTTTAAAATATTTGAAATTTACTATTGAATAAGGTTTTTGTCGAAAACTAAGTAGTTTATATTTAGCTAAAATCTATTATAGCACGAAAAATTGTAGTTGAAAGGGTAAGTTTATGAAAAGGCATTGAAGAGTGGCAACACTGTAGTAAGCAACACTGAGGGCTCCAGTAATCGACAAAATTCTGCGTATACAGACTGCGTTTAAGTATACGTTCTGCGTTCTCGACTAATTTCAGCTAAACAGCTGATTGTCTACTGAAAAATGATGCCAGACCACAAAATTCGTTAATGTATAGTCTGTTCCAATAGCAGTCCGGTTTACAGGATTTAGTCAGAACTTACAGGAAGTCGTTCCTATTGACATAAAACCTGTAAGTGGGAACACATTTGAGAGAGTAACTGAGCAACTGTTCCTAGTCAGAAGTTACAGGATTTAGTCCGGAGTTTCTTTTCCTGTAAGTTCATGAAAAGTGTCAAACGATCAGCTGATTTGCATGTGCAAGCAAAAACTAACAGCGGTGAAAGCAAAGTACCTTATATTTGTAAAAAAAATGGAAGTAAACAACGAAATGTTTGAATATGTAAAGATTTTAATAATTATTTAGTGATATTTCAGCTAAATCAGTGTTGTACAAATGACATGTAAACAAACCGACTGACGTTTTTACAGGAAATAGTGGTTTTTGCGTTCCTATGCACTTCTGCATCTGTTCTCCTTTTACTCTCAATTGATAGAGT
>NW_016160747.1:12683-23763 GCF_001687245.7 Rhagoletis zephyria | reverse complement strand
CAACTTTTAACGACTGACCATAAATATGTAATATTTTATATTTAATTAGTATATTTAACTATCCATGGGTTTTGAAATAAACATGCATATGTATTTGTGCAAGGCAATTTCCGCATTAAAAGTTGAACCATACATTAAAAACAAATTTGCCCAGCAAAAACAAACCGGCATAGTAGGGTTGGATGATTAAATAAAAACAAATGTGAGTGTATGATTGTCGCGAGCAGGTTTAGCCAGTAATACGTAGTTTATTTTTAGTAGAATGAAAATCAAAAAAGAAACCATACCCACAGTTCAACGATTAAATTGATTAAATTAAAATGTAAACTTGAAAATCTATTGAAATTTTTAATGTTAAATAAACGTGACCAAAAGAAAGATTGATATCTTTGTTATTTTATTTCAGTTAATAATAATAATAATAGATTGGTGCTTACGTATATGTTAGTGTTTGGCCGAGCTTCTCCTCCGATTTGTGGCGTGCGCCTTGATGTTGTCACACAAAGCGGAGGGACCTACAGTTTTACGCCGACTCCGAACGGCGATTGTATTTTTATGAGAAGCTGTTTTCATGGCAGGAATACACTCGGAGGTTTGCCATTGCCTACCGAGGGGCGACCACTTTTATTTCAGCTACATATTTTAAAATTCGCAATGACGATATTGGTCGCTAAAACTCAAAAGAGCACATTTTATTTGTATATTTTTTTTTATTTATAAATGAAAATTATCTTCATGATCCCGCTTTGAAAAAAACTCATTACAACATTATTTTATGATAATAGTTCTGTTTTTCTAGGGCCAACTTATAACTTATCTGCAATGCTGCAGAATTCGTCAATCAAAAAAACTTTCAAGAACACATCAAAACAGAAAGTAAAATGGAATGTAATACTCACCACAAACATATAAGTGAAACAAACAAGAAAAATTTATATCTAAGCCGCACACCACATGCAATCATCACTACTCGGATTGACCGCATCACGCGCGCCACCTGCTTACGGCAAACGCTTCTTCAGCAAGCTCTCTAGCTTGCGTATGCGCCCACGATCGCCACCACTATTTGAAGTGCCATCTGCATTTTTTTCTGCGCCACCAGTAAAGCTACCAACGCTAAAAATAAATGCACGTTTTGGCGTAGATGTTGCAGCAGCTGTATACGGCGCATCACCGCTGTCAGTCGTGTCCTTTGACGCCGCCGTAGTAGTATTCTGATCTTCATTCGACTGCAAGTCACCTTGCGCGGGTGCAGCTCCGCTTTCGACATTTGTTGCTGCTAACTCCGGCGAGTCACTGCCTACCACAGCCACATGAGAGGCAGTGTGTTTGAATAAGTCAATCAATTGCAATTGATCCACACGCTTTACGGCTTTCATATCTAAAATTTTCTGATACTCTGCAATTGTGATGTCTGGCAGAAGTTTAAGCACTTGCTGTGTAAAGTGTGCTGGCGGTTGCACCGGCGTCATTACTACTTTAATAATCATTTCGGCACGTGTCATATCTTTGACGACTACTTTAGTATAGCTAGTGGGTGCCTTGCGATTCACACTCGAACCAATTGAAGGTAAGTCGAGTAATGCCGTTTTTAGACTATGTGTATCGAGCAAAAGTTGCTCACAACCCAGAACATTGTTAGATCCATCGGAATGCGTCAACTTACATTTGTAGAGGACACTAATGAATTTCGGAATAAATGCATTGACAAATTTATGGCAGAATTGTGTAAAATATTTGCGTGATGTGGCTAAATTGTCCCGTATAACGGGCACAGTCTGCTTGAAATTCGCGCACATGCTGTTGATGAAGCCGCTTTGACGCCGACATTGCTAATACTTTGCCACTGCACCTTGGACATGGACTGTAGTGATGGCTCACAGCCTGCTTCTAAATCTTGCACTAGTAATTGTATGCAGTTGGAGATGATGCTGGGAAGAGTGATTGAAATTAATTAATTACTTAAAGGAGTAAAAAAACTCAAAAACTTACCGATGAAAGACATCCTTCTCTTCAGACATATCAATCTTGTTAACAAAGGCAGCAGATACTTTCTCCTTTAGTTTATCTTCTAACTGTTGTACAGTTTCCAAACAGTATTCGGCGGTGGTTAGGACACAACAAATTTGGATTAAATCTTCGCGCGGGAAACGTTGTGTATCACCTTCTTTCAAAAAGTTATGGAATACTTGGCCGGCTGCCGTGGAGAGATTCTGCATATCACGCGTAAGTAAAGACATGCTTTTGCCTGGGAAGAGAACATCGAAAATGGTAAGGAACATATATAAAAATGAATTGGCAATAAAAGAATGCGTCGAAAAATCTCACCAATTGAGGCAGTAGTCGTCATCAATTTCGGCGTGCTGAATTCTAAAACTTTGCTTGCGTATTCACGTAGATATTTTTTGAAGACCAGCGCTAACTCATACATAGGTTGTTCATTGCTAAGCTGATTACATTGCACCATGCACTTTTTGTAGAATACAAATAAGTCCGCTGAACTGTGGGAGAAAAAATTTAACAAAAAAAATCTATCGCACTACTGTCTATAATCATGCACCTTGGGTACACAGTGGTTCTCGATTCTGACACTTTTAATGGCTCTTTAGCCATCTCAACAAACTTTTCCATCAACTCTGACAAATTACGATCGATACTCTTAATGTAAATACCCAGATGTGCTTTGAAGCAACTGCCGATTTGATCGTGAAATAAGCCAATTGTCGGTGGCGCATTTGGATCGATAACACCACTTTCTGGTAGTAACTTAAGAGCTGACGGCGCCAGAAGCTTTTCAGCGCCCAAAGTTACGCCGGTGAAGCGTTTCGAAAGAAGTTGCTCAAAAGCTTGAGTTTTATTAATGGCAAAGAGAAGAAGGCGCACATCTATTTCATTGCTGCGTTTTGCCATGATATGAGAGAGTTGCTCGCGTGTGAGGCGACAGAATTCGACGGTAATGCGCTCAGATACTTCCCAATCAAGTGGAAACACTGCACCGAATTTATCCTCAAAGTCTAGTAGGTGTCGCTTCAACCATGCATAGCGCTTGTCGATTTTGTCCAACCAAGCGATATCTTGGTTTTCGTGAAAGAGTTGCACATATTCCTCTAGCTGTTGAGCTGTGGAATACAAAAAAAATCAATTGAATTTACAGTCTATACATACATACGGACATATGTATGTATAACATTTTCGTACCAATAAACCATTTCAACAAATCTTTTTTGACTTTCGGATCCAACACGGAAATCACTTTACAGGCGTCTGCCAGTTGATTTAATCCCAAACGGTGTTTGTTTCCAGCACTTGTTGCTGTACTTGACTTTGTAGAAAATGCCTCTTTGAAATCGTCCGTGATTTGTTTAGCCAGAGTAACTTGAATTTTATCGACATTTTGGGAGAGATTCTAAAAACCACAATTGGTAAGAAACATTTTTTTACTTAGTTTTCGCCCATCCTTAACCTTATTACCTTACCTTGATTTCTTCGATATCAGAATACTGCTTGAAATGCTGATTTACTTCAGTAATTGCTTGCAAGGGATTAAGTATCTCCCCATACAACCGTTTTTCAATTAACTTATTTAAGCTTTCGATTCCACCAACCAACATATGCAGGTGATTTAACGTGGTTATAGCCGAAGTAAGGTTTCGTTTTGCACAATCCAATTGCTTGATGTCGCGTGTAATCTCCTTAACCATTTCCTCAGTTTTCTCAGCCCGCGTTTTTACATCTATAATATGGGCATACAATGTAGATATTACTTTTTGCGCCTCGGTCAATGCCATTTGTCCATCTTGGCCGGTATTCGTTTGGCCACGTACGACGGCGCGTATATTATCATCAATAAGTGACACTTCGCACTGCATACGCTGTATGGTCTCATCAATGCTCACCAAGGATTGTTCATTCGGAAAGAGCTGATTTATGTAATCGACTGTGTTGAAATCCGGCGAGTCCATGGGATCCTCAGTTTTTAATACCTGTAGAGAAAGCAGAGTCTCAATTGTAAATTAGGTTGCGAGTCGCACTTTCTAAGCATATGTACCTCATCGATTGCATTTTTCACGTCTTTTGTAAAATGAATTCTATTGGTTCCAACTGGCCTTATTGCATTGCCATCATCAACATTCCCTTCCAACTCAGTTTCATTCATTTTTTATGTTTTTTTTTTTTAGTTGAACGACAGGATCTTGGTAGTCCACAAGAGGCAAATCAATTCCAGGTTGTTCCTGTATTTGCCTTTTTGTGGTATATGTATGTCCGTTTCTTAATATTTTGACTTATGAACGCACCTTTTAAATGGCCAATTTCCGGATGGTTTTAAAAATTTGTTCAATTTTCGTAAAAACCGAATCCCAATGAAACAGGGAAAAATTGCATCAACACGAAACGTCATCAAAGATGAGTCAAACAGCTGATTGTCTACTGAAAAATGATGCCAGACCACAAAATTCGTTAATGTAGTGAAAAATCAAAGCAAATGATTGCATGCCAAAAATACTGAGCAAAATGTCCAAAGTGGTATTTGTAGAAAACCATGGTAAGCCATGGCAAATGATTGCATGCCAAAAATACTGAGCAAAATGTCCAAAAAGGTATTTGTAGAAAACCATGTTTTTATCATGTAGAAAACGCAGATGAGTATATTTTTTCTTTATTTATTGTGAGAAATGACTCGTATTCATTGAATTACTCAAACCTAATGAAGAAGTATCCCGTTGCGTAGCCATCGCCGTCCGCTGATAACGAGCAATATGATCCAAAGAATGCGGGAGAATTGGCCTTACAGTGTGAATTTCCAAAAGTGTTAAATTATCCAACTTTGCATATGTGCCTTCACCCTTGATGAATGCGTCAATTGAAGTGCGCAATTTAGATTCACGTATATCAAATATATCTTTGATAATCGTTCGTAGCTCTTCACATTGCGGCACATCGTCAGGTGCAGTACTCATGATCAGTTGCGCTTCGACCATGTAATGTTCGCTGGGCATTTTTGTGAAGAACCTAAGAAAGTGGTATATGAACATTCCACTTGGACATTAGTTATCTAATTCTTACTTTGATTTTTTCTCTGCCTCCTTGATTTCTTCCAACAGCTCCATGTCCATCCATTCGGGTGGCACAATGCGGCACTTCTGTTGTTTACGTAGATGTATACCAAGCCAAAGCGGCACATGGACTGGGAGACCGGCGCGGAATGGTCCAACACTGCCCGATATCAAATGCAAAGGATCGAATGAAAAGTTTGGTACAATGCCAATGGTGGACTTCTCCCCAATAAATTCAATAACACAAGGCTCCATTGCTGTTTCAATTATTTACTTTTCGCTATGATACGCAGCTGATTTGTTCATGTTTTGCCGCCAAATTTGTAAACAAAAAAATACAGGGTGGAAAAATCAGAATAGAGGGAAGAAAGTGTTCGGAAGGGTATTTTAATTGCAAGCAGGGCTGCCACTCCGGTAAATTATTACCAAAATTGGTAGAATAAATCTCGTTTGAAAAGCAAATACATTGGCCCGTAGTCATAGTCAAAATAAAGTAGACTTTAAAGTTAGTTGCAGCTTTTTTGACAGATATCCCATTGAAAATTATGTCAAAAAGCTGCAACTAACTTTAAAGTCGACTTAATTTTGACTATGACTACGGGCCATACAATATACGAATGTCTTCTCAGAATAAGGGCACAAAATAGATGTAGTATTTAACCAGATCACGCGCTATGTGTTTGGGCTAGCAAAATATGAGCATATTTCCGCTTGAGGAACGCTCCTACTTGGCTGCAAAATTTTTAAATATCTTAAAGCTAGAAATTGTATATTCCTTTTTCGTCTCATGACGGAGAAGGCACCCAAATTTCTATATGAAAAACTAACGCTCCCGAAATCACCTCGAGTAAAGAACTTGACTGTTCCTACCTACAATTATCTCAGCTCTGCACGGCTATTCTTTGTCAATACTATCCGGAACTCTGGAACTCTATCCCATCTCATATTCGCAGTAGTTTAAACTAGTGTTGGGAAGTATCGAGTACTTTTGAGGATCGAGTTCTCTGGTATCGATACTTTTAAGGATCGGGTATTTTGCAGAGTACTGAGTATTTTCATTTTCGTTGTTGGTGTTTCCGGCAGGGTAGGAGTGTGATGTAATGTGGAATGATTTTCCGTCATCGCTTGTCAAATTTGGTTTGGATGCAAACCGGTTTCGGCGTTGTGCCATCTTCAGTGTCATTTCGTTCTGAATAGTTTCTGTTTGTCCGTCACTATTTACGCCGTGCTAAATCGGTTCTTAGTTAGGTACGTCTCAGCGGATTATATTCTTTCGTTCAACCAGTGGTTTTTGTTCTGTGCATACATGCTCAGGTAGAAACCAGCTGCTCACTTTTTCTTTATTAATTGTTGCATGGATTCGCAAATTACGCCAAATGGCTAACTGTACTGGATACAAGTATTGTACTTGAAAATTATTGAAACTGCAAATTGAATGCAATCATTTCTGAATACCGTTAAATGTAAATAAAAGTCTCAAGTCTATTCGACACTTAGTACTGAGTACTTTGAATCGATCCTGAGTACATGTATCAAAGCGATTATTGGAACAGAGTATTTTTGAGTACTGAGTACTTTCGAGTTCTTTTAAGTTCTGAGTGCTTTCGAAGTATTTTCGAGTTCTTTGGAGTATTCAGTATCGATACTTTTAAAAATCGGGTGCTGTCGATCCTTTTGAGAATCGAGTTCTGAGTACTTTCGGTATCGATACTGTCCAACAGTAGTTTAAACAAAAGCAACTGTAAAAATGTTCTGTTAGCGTTAGCTTCACTTCAGTCCTTGAGAAGTGCTCTCTATGTACTCGTTTAATTAAGTCTTATTTTATGTGTATGTCCTGGAATCGGAGAACTTACTTAAAAATACTGCTTTCTTTGTTACTTATCTAATGTTACTTTTATTTAGTCTTAAGTAAATTTGGCTGTTTTAATTATATGTATGTTATGAATATTTTGTTGCGCTATAAAAGATCTTTCTTCTGATCTTATTGTGCTAATGATTTGATTAATAAATGAAATGAAAAATACATACATTTAGGCATTACTTAATTAAATTAAATTAAATATGTAAGTATGTATATCGATAGAAGGCGAACATATCGTGCTCCATTCAAAACAAATTTTACTGGAATCTTTAGGTTTTGATTGTCTAAACCTTTTATGTTTATTTAAATAAAAAGAAAAAATGGACAGGTTTGTATTTACACACAATGATTAAAAAAAAAATTATTAAAAAAATCACCGCCAGTTTTTATAAATGGCAATTGTTAAATGAAAAAAAAAACACAAAAGACCGGCGGCAAAAATAAATAAATAAATACATATATTTTTTAACCAACGGGAATGTTGAGCTGCACATTGTTGGTTATACTAAAATTCCATGGGCTAGAAAACTGCATAAATGGTTCTAAAAATTCAGAACTCTAAATAACTTGTTTCAAATGTAACTAGCTTGAGACTTTAGTTTTTATAGGTTTAGTTAAAGCGCAAACAATATTCTTATACAAATAAAAATTGCAAAAAATGTTTACCCTTTTGAGTCACTGTATTAGCTTATAATAACTCCAATTGAAGCTTTTTTAATAATGAAGTTGAAAAAAGTTATTGGTAGATATTTTCCAGATTTGGAAATTTTTTCTAATTGGTGGGTAAATATTTTTTTCGTCAGTGGCAACCCTGATTTCAAGGTAAATTGGAATTGAAATGTACTTTTTTACGACGATATTGAAAATCCCTATTTTTGACGTTAACGAAAAGTTAAACATCTTGTGGCTTCCATTATTTGTCGTTTTATTTTGATAATAAATAGATTTTTTTTTTCTACAAAACATCCAAAAACACGATATGTATGTCCACAAAAATTTAAACATATATAAAGATTCTCGGGCAATACTTTCAACCTCTTATAAAATATTCATAATATTAAGATACATGCAAGTTCAATTAATGATAACATAAATTCGTAAATACAATTGACAATACACAATTTAAATAGAAATTATTTCGAGTTAAATATAAATATCGTTACCTTAGTTCACAAACCCCATAACCAACACTTTTTTCGAAACTGCGTTTTTCATAGATTTTGGTAGGATATAATCAACGACACCTTCAATACAAATTCTAAAGTTCAAGTACCAAAAACAAGAGTTGCATGCCACTTTTTAAAAAACCTATCTGTTTTTGATATTACTTTTATGTTGTTGTTGTTGTAACCGCATACAAATTCCCCAAAGAGTTTTTGGGGAGTGTTGCTGAAGTGACAGTCCTTGGCCAGATATAAGTCTGGGTCGTTTCGGTTACGTAGACCCGACTGCCGTGGGAACATTTATATAATGTTTTTTTGGTTCCCCTGTAAAATAAAAATTTGGTTGGTTAGGGCCTTTGTGAATTACGGTAACGATATGTAGTTCAATCTACCACTATACGCACATACTTGCATGCATATCGCCCGTTTACCCAAAAAAACTGTCACTAGTCAAAAAACGAGATTTTTCAGGAGACACCTTTAAGGCTTGCTCTTGAGTTGTGACCAGGGTGTATTAACAAGGTAGGTGTGATTGGTTGTAACCAAAATGTATTCAACAAAGTGTGATTGAGTTTGGCATTGCTCTCAGAAGAACCAAAAAAATTGAAAAAATTGTGTATGAATTTTGAATCGATTTTTTATATTTTTGGCCTAATAGTACCTTAAAGGAGAGCCTACCTGAGTTGTCAAACACACCTTGTTTAATAGGCCTTGGTAGTGACAGTCTTTTAGTAAATGAGCGATATGCATAAACATACATAAATACATACATATATGTATATAATGCATTTGCAAGTAATATCAAGACGATGAAATAATTGCAACTGTATGCATGTTCGTACTATGAATGTACACTGCATACATATTAGTTTATAAACAAGTGCACTTTTTTTCCTTAGATGCTATATAATATAAAAAATATGTATGCGAACACTATGCGCTATTTTCTACATATGTATTAGAGTGGTCCAAAACCAATAAAGTCGGAATTTTAATGCCGCCACTCCCCGAAAATCAAAAAATATTTAGGGAGTGCTCAAAGCGCTCAAAGTTTTCCATGGATTTTATATGGGGGAAAACTACTTTTTGTAGAAATGGTATAGAATTCTTGAAAATCAATATTTTTCGATCGGAAAACTCTGGTTCTCTTCAAAAGACTTCCAATATTAATATCCAATTGTTTAATAACCACTTTTTAATTCTAAAGATTTTTTATTGGTCCCGCATTACATTTTCTGGGGGTTTTGGCGGACCTATAAAATATAGTTACCTGAAAAAATGGTTAAAGAAAAAATTGAGCATTATTACTGGGAATCTCCTGAAGAGAAACAAAGTTTTCCGTCCGAAAAATATTGATTTGCAAGAATTCTATACCATTTCTACGAAGAGTGGTTTTTTCTCCCATACTCCCTAAATTTCTTTTGATTTCAAAATAAAAAGATAGGGGTATATCTTTTTTGGTATAGAACAATCCTAGGGGTGGCGGCATTAAAATTTCGACTACTTTTTCACATGCATTTTTTGACCACCCTAATATGTATGCATGTGCACTATTTTTCAATATTTTATATATGAATGTATGAATGCATATATTATTTATATAGTTTCAGTGCGCGGATCCAGCTTGTGAATGGCCTGGATAAGTGTAGGACAATTTTTTATATTAATGCCCTTTTTAGACATTTCCTCGAGACGATCAGTTAGCGGCTTTTGATCCAAACCCCGCTGCCACCTAAAAAATACATTTTTTAATAACTCAATTTAGAAGAACTGGAAATGTTTCGTCTACTCACCAAAGATGTGTGCATGTGTGTAGTAATGGAATATATAATTGTAGGAGATCAATGTCACACAATGTATCGTAACGGCTCAGCGCCAACGTTGCCCAGCGTTCGGCCGAATGATGCGGCACCGGTGACATGGTGCAGGCAGCAACAAGACGACACAAAATTAATAGGACAGCCCGGGAACGATCCATGAAAATTTTATTTAGTAACCGAAAACAATTTTCTAGCAATGGAATAGCCATTTCGTTGCGACGCTCGTCCAAGAGTTGACATGCCTTGGCTAGTTCGTGATCTTGAAGAAAGTGTAAAAACGCAGGCGTGTCGCGTAATGTACTGCAA
Source organism: Rhagoletis zephyria (assembly GCF_001687245.7). NCBI lineage: Eukaryota > Metazoa > Arthropoda > Insecta > Diptera > Tephritidae > Rhagoletis > Rhagoletis zephyria. The sequence goes on along the minus strand of NW_016160747.1, from coordinate 13,559 downwards.
CTGACGACATGACTGAGGAATGTCTCAAAGGCAGCACTACGTTCTGCTATTAAATCAGCCGAAAAATTTCCAACAAGGACCTTATTGGGAAAATACAATGAAGACATCTTAGTTGGAAACTCCTTTTTAAGACTATTGTAGAGATTTCGAAAGTCCGTATAGCGACGTTGTATGCTTGCAGGTTGTGGATCGATAATGGAAGAGTCTTGACGCACAGACAATTCATAGACCACATATCGTTTCACATTAAGATCCTCACCATCAGGAGGCATTATACGAGCTAGTTGGATTTCAAAGCGTAATAGAGTAGATCCGTCGTTCGGCAAATTAGGTGGCGTTGTGGAGGCAGGGCGTTCCCATAAATCTGTGACGGAAATAAAAAATATATTTCTATAAGCTAAAACAATTGATATCTATGTACATGTGCATGTAGGTAACCGACCTTTTTGTGCGGCTTTTGAAGCGACATCTTGTATAGCTAGCGAAGCGGATTCTATAGTTTCCGGACTTTCGAGCTCTTCGGTATTATCGCTTATACCGACAGAGTGCACTTGTGTCCTTCTGGCCATTGCTGCGCGCACTTAGAAATTATTATACTAATTCGTTTTAATTAAAAGTAACAATCGCTAAATCACTAAATGTAAAGTTAATTAGAAATAGTTCTTTGTTTCGAAGAAATTCTCAATTAGTATAAAAGCTCACGTAAAAAATAATAACGCTTTTGCTGATCATTTATAACTTACTCGCTGTTGATATAAAACCTGGTTGTTTTTTGTTGTTTTCTTAGCTGGCTTCAGTAAAGAGTTAATGTGCCGACTGTAACAAATTAAAATTATTCATCTCACCTAAAATAAATGAATTATATTTTTTTTTTTT
>NW_016160747.1:0-7706 GCF_001687245.7 Rhagoletis zephyria | reverse complement strand
TATTTGGTGTGAAATGAAAACGACAAAAATGCGTATTGGTGATATTTTAAACCACTCTGTGTGTATTGGCAATTGAAAAATACGCCATTGTACAATTTTATACACAAAAACCAGAAGGACAGGATAAGCTACGCATTTGTGAAATGTAAGTTATTTTTTGCAACTTTGATTTGATTAACTAGTTGTATTATTTGCATATAAAGGGGACGTCACAAAAACGCCGCACAGGAAGCCATTATGATAAACTTCATGCAACAGTACCCCGGAATTGCGTGTGGTACGATTCAGTGCAAACAAAAGCGGAACGCGTTATGGGAAGCTCTTGCAGAAAAGCTGAATAGCCGGGGACCACCAAAGAAACCAATGCAGCGGTGGAAGAAGGTTATTAATCCATTCACATATGTACATAAATATATACATACATATATGTGTAGCGAGATCTTTTTTATGGTTATTTAGGTTTGGATAGATTGGCGCGCAGCAGTAAGAAGAAAGATCATGTTTGAAAAAATTGAAGCCAATGCATCAGTCGCACAGGACGACGAAACATTATATAAAAAGACTACATTATCGCCTGCCGAAGGTGAATTAGCTCGTATATGTAAGCTTTTTGAAGCTGATGTCGACGTTGATAACAGCTCAGACGTGCAAGAAGATTCGAGTCCGATCTCTGAGGGCACCGACACAATTGTCAAAGACGAGTTAGTGTTCGACGAGGAAGATGATGAAAATTCAAAAGATTATGATGTTGCTGTTGGAGCTTGTGAAGATAGAAGTAATGAGAAGTCCACAGAGGCCGAAAACATAAGTGTGCGAGATTTCGCTCAATGTCCAACTTCAAGTGGACTAAACATTAAAGTAGATAGTAGTGAGGATAAGGTTGAAATTAAAAAGCGCAAAATTGATGCAACAGCAACAGAAGAAAGTGATGACTTAATCAAGATTTTAAGACAGCAAGCAACTGTGATAAGTACGATTACGAAGTTTCTTACAGAAAACGTCAATTTGCAAACCGAAAATTTCCGGGTTATGAATGAAATAAGACAGGGCCTAAAGGAAGTTTGTAAGTCAATAAAAACACTCAGTGACGTTACGAATGATAATCTAAAGGAGCAACGCCGACACAACTATGAAATAGAGAAGCTGCAAAGAGAAGAGGTCTTATTAGCAAAACAACAACTAGAACTGGAAGAATTGAAGGTATTTGGAAATAGAATGCACGAGTAATTTCTACAGTATTTTGATAAATTCCTTTAACTTTCTGTAAGTCATAAGTCTGGATTTTCATTTTTTTTCATTATTTCGGCAATATGAATAGTCTTTGCCTTACTATGTATGTATTTCATTTTCATTTAAATTTACGAATGTTGACATCATTCCCATTAAGTCGTATTAATTTTAATGAAATAAAATAGAAATTTTACATATAATCTTATGTTTATGGCAGTATCTGGTTGAAAGGACAATGCGATTCTGCTCTATTATAGGTGAATATCTATTGTTAAATATACTGAATGGTAAAATTTGAGCAACCTCACATACATACATACATATGATGTCTTGCATTATCTTGATACGCGGTTTTGTACTATAAATGCCGATATTTTAATTAAATTTTTATGAACATAACAAAAGTGTTCGTCATTTATAAATGGATTTTTTTTTTAGATTTTTCAGAGATATTTAATGCATTAGGTCCATTTTAAATTAGATTTTTATTGTTATAAAAATATGAATTAAAATAAAATAGGTACGTATGTACATACAATTCATTAACAAAAACAAAGTAAAATATCGGTTGTTAATATATATGTAGTTTGCCCTTCTTTCAACTTCGTTATTTACTACATCCGTTGTGGCATTGTGTCCGCCAACTTTTTCGTAACCTCAGACATCGATTTTACATTTTTGAATAAAAATAAATAATTCGATCTTTAACATTCAAAAGCAATTCCCCTTTTTACAAGCCTTTATTTAACTTGCTTTGTATGTAGTACATAATATTATTATATTATAAATAATAATAATTATTATTATTATGTATGTTTGTCGAGATATTTGAAAAACCTGTATTTATAGTTATTTAGAAAAAAATACTACCTACATGAAAGGAAATAACTCTCCGAGAAATGTAGTCGGTTGGTGGTGCGGGAGTCGATATATTTTAAAAATCTGCATCTATGGTTTGATTTACTTAGAAAACACAGCAGTCTCTAACGTTAGAGAAATTTGGATTTCTACATTAGATGACTAGGGTAATTCTTTAATCGTTCTCGAGTCGATGAGATTAGAGAAACAACGCAAATTCAAATAAATGTAAATAAGCAAAATTCCAAATGAATGAATCATAAATTATTTTAAGTTCAAATAATTCATTATTATTTTATGGCAAATACATTAAATACAAACTTTACAAACAGCGTTTTGTTTAATGAAGCAGAACAATAGTTTGAAATTCACATTCGAATGTCCCATTAGAGATCAACATTAGAGTACGATCAAAGAATTAATATTTTCTTGAGTCGAGAACTATGTCCAATTTTTGTGGAGAGTGCCATGATTCTCGATAGTTTCTCGAGTCGTTCTCTAACGTTTGTGATTGGAGAATGTGGCTAGTTCTCCAATCATTCTCTAATCGATAACTAACGTCAATGTTTGCTGGGTTAGTTTAAATATAGGGTGGTATTAGGTTTGTTCCAAACGAGACCCCCGCGGGTGACCTAAACAGCCCAGAAAGCGTTCCTCACGTAATAAAAATGGGTAATAGAGAGCGAATACCTTCCACTTTTGGATCGTAAATGTCTTCTTCTTCGTGCCCCAAACAGCCAGGACCTTTTTCCGGGCAGAAATGTGCGACAAGTCAATTTGAAATAACAGGTTTGTTCCACACGCTTTCCGGACTGTAATTAGAGCGTAAAAATAAATTACTCTCTCAAAAGTTTCATGAGTAGCTCTAAATGCTACTCTAAACGTACATTTATCTATATACAAAATTCGTCACCTAAATGCAACTAAATTCAACTCCATTTCTGCATTCTAAAGCTGATGTCACATAAAACTTTTGCTTCGCTTTACGTGACAGATTCGCTTTGACAGATAAGATGAATTGTATGAAAATGCACAAAGCATGCCACATAAATCGTTGAAGCGGCAGCGCGAAGCGAAAAGATGGTCAACTCCCATCTTTTTGCGCGCTTTGACAATCAGCCGGTTTAATATTTATTTTGTTTCGTCCAAATTCGGGTTTTCATGCAGAAACATAAAACTTAATTACATTGCTGATAATTTTAAATCAAAATAATTAAAATCCACAGCAACTTTGATGAGTAAAAAAGCGGTACAACATTGTTTTCTTGGCGTTCATTGTGGCATACCTTTTGCGTCTGGCGCTTTGCTGGCAAAGTTATAAATGTCACGCAAAGCTACAAAGTTTTATCTGGCATCAGCTTAAATGCTAAAAGCAACCCTGTGATCATCAAAACTTTTCCACGATTCGAACATGGTTTAATGAAAAAAGTGGCAATATTGTTTTTTCGCGTATACAGTTGCTAGCTGCGTTTCAGTGATCGCCGATTGAGATTTAATTTATTAACTTGCTTTGTACATTATTTGGAAAAAGAAAAGTTGCGCAAACTCAATATCGATGTGATACTGATAGAAATCTGGCTCAATTTGTGATCAACTCTGTTTGTTTTTTTTTCCTCTTTAGTTGAGGAAATTTCAATTGACAGCACCGACAAGTGAATATATGTATACACAAACAAATTTTCGTTTATGGCTAGTAAATGTAGTATTCTTCTTTTTATGGGCGCTGTAACCGGCTATTTAAGCGATTTTGCCCGAGTCCAAAACAACACGCCAGTCGTCTCTCTTCTGTGCCAACTGACGTCAATATAAAATGCCAAGCGAAACCACGTCCTGCTCCACCTTTTCTAAGATTTTTAGATTTTCTGGACGAAAAATGTTTTTATTTTAGTTTTTGAAAGACTTAAAAATTAAAAAGGTGACGTCTGCGCATAATAGTTGGTTCGGTAAAAAATATGTAGTAAAATTTTCCGCGGAAGATTTTCTTTTTGAGATCCAATAAAAAAAAGCATTTCAGTGGCCGCCGCAGAAATTATAATTCGTGAAATTTTATTAAGGGTCTTCTTAGACAATAGTTTTATATGATTAACGCAAACGTCGACAGAAAGAAAAATATCTTACCCCACGTTTCCATCTTCTAATAAATGTATTTTAACATCTGCCAAATTTCTGTTTTAACTTTGTCCCATTTTCTCATGTGGGCAACTTGCTGTCTTTAACATTTCATTTTCAAAAGTGTTCCAAGTCAATCAGATCGACCTATCCAGTGTAAATGGCGCGGTAAAATGAAAATTCAGCTGTCATACTATGAAATGACACTTGATGGTAAGACAGCGAAATTCGGCAAGACAGATATGGTTTTACAGTGGAAATTTGTGGTCTCCACCTGACATTTCTGTCTTAACACAGCTGGAAGGTGAAGACGTGGAGTAAGGATTATAGTCATTTTGGTCATATGAAAATCGTTTACATTTTGAGTAATTATGGTCTTTATGGTCATCTCAAAATCGCTTACGTTTTGAGTAACGCCCGAACATAAATTTCGGGGGAAAGTACACCGCCATTAATTGGAGTTCAATTTTCCACAATTTGTTCTCATTAGTACCTACTGCTTTAAACCTCCCTTATACTAAAAAAAAAAATGTTTAATTATAAGTTTTTTGTCGATAAGAAAATCAAAAGAAAAATGTCAACCAGTTTATGTAAATTATTTTCTAGAGATTAAAAACGCTCATATTTCAAAATGGTTCTCTTTATTATAAAGCTAATATTCTTAAAACTTATAATATTTTCACTAAACTAAGTATAGTAATGGCCTTTTTTAAAGTGGTTAAATTTGACATATTCTAATATATACTATACATATTTAAGTCCTTTTTGATGAAATAAAAAATTATTTCTTGTTAAGTTTACATACACGTAAGCAATTAAATGCTCTCTTTCTGTATACATATGTAGGTTTCATTAACAGCTCTCTGTTAAGAGTAAATAATTTACATATGTATGTAGGTGCGTAAGTACAAAAAGATATATACGTATGTATACGTACATATGTACATATACGTATATAAACATTTGTGTGAATTTGATTTGCGTGCATATCGATTGACAATCCACGTAATTTTTCGATATACACACACACATATACAAATGTACGTATACTTCTATCGGTTCGATCGAAGCTTTTTTTCAATTCTTTGTCGTTTGGTTTTGGTATTCGTTAATTCACAAAGATCCTAACCAACACTTTTTTCGAAACTGCGTTTTTCACAGATTTTCCAAGGTTATTTTAAAATACACCTTCACTAAAAATTTTTAAGTGTCAGTACCAAAAATAACGGAGTTATGCCACTTTTTAAAACGTCCTATACTTATACATGATTTGATTTTTATGTTGTTTTTTGTTTCTCCTGTAAAATAAAAAGTTGGTTGGTTAAGGCCTTTGTGAATTAAGGTCACGATAAGTAGTGTATGACACACACTACCCTATGTGTAGGAAAGCAATTGTGGTTATACGGCNTTTAAAGACTGTCACAACTCAAAAACGAGATTTTTTGGGCAAACGATGCTAAATTACTGGAGGAATAATTCTTATGGTGATTTGGTTTCTTCCAAAAAATGTTGCCCATTCCCGGTGCAAAAATTTGTTTGATGTTACACTCAACCATCTGATTTTCAGGGCAACCATCTCCCCTGACAAAGCTTCACAGGGCAGAGAATGTGCCATTTTTGCCTTACAAGAGAGTGGCATTTTAAAAAACGAATAAAATATTTTCTCACCCTTCGCCTTTAATTTAAAATCGAACACAAAAAAGAAAGGAACAATCAAAAGGCGTCATTTTTTGGTTGAAACGAAATCCCCATTAGGTTTATAGTGTTTTTTACGACTACAATGGCGCTACATATTGTGTTATGGGCTACTGTTCGCCGCGCAGAAATCTAAATCATTATTCTTCGGCGTATAGTGTACCCGGTAATGTGTCGAAAAAATTCACCAACTAATATTTGTCTAGAGCGTACGGCGTACTTTTCAGCGTTACTCTCTCGCTATGAGCGAATTTTTATTTTCTGACAGTTTGACTAATTTTAGTCCGAGGAATACGGGATTGGACCTCAAGATTGCGGCCATCAGAGACACACTGGTGCATTTTTTATAAGTTGCGTTCCAGATGCTTCACGATTTGCAGGTTTTACAGGATTGATGTTTTCTCATTAATAAACCTTATGGAAGGTGGTTACCTGTAACGGCTTCCTGTAAAAACCTGCAAATCGTGAAGCATCTGGAACGCAGCTATTTGGTATGTACATTAGGATGATCCTTAACATACTGGAAAATCAACTTTTTGGAATTTTCCTTCAAAAATCCTCCAAGACTAGAATTACGATGGAAATTTAACTCAATAATTTTACTAATTGTTTTTTTTTTTTCAAAACGGGCGTGGTGTGGTTAAGAACACATAAAATAACAATTTTCTGACGTTTCTTTTAATTTGTTTTTCGACAAAAAATTACAATTTAGAAAGTTTTAAGGTTGTAAAGAAAAAGAGTTAAGGCTTTACTTTTGGGAACAAAATAGTTGACGTCACGTGTCGGACGTTACTCCTTTTGTCGTGAAGAAAATGTATCTTTTTAAAGCAATATTGTGGTATTTTATTTAAAGATATAGTGCTTAAAATTAGGCTAATTCAAAGCTTTGGGGACAAAAATACGCAACTTTTGTTTGAATCTTTTTTCTCGGAAGAGCTTATTGTTGCCAATCAAAAACAAGCCAGGTGCAACAACAATTGTATAAAATGAGGGAATCGTGTGCGCCAATTCAGCACAATAAAAATATGCCACATTGGTGCATTTGGGGCAATCGTGTGATTCCAGCATTATACATATATGCATCATAATATTATTGATTGATGATTTCTGAAGGGCAATATTTTTGTGAAATATACAAAGAATCTCAAAGCCTCGATGGCACGGTTAAATATTAACCGATTTCAAAATAAAAATGCGGTTCTTCGAGATGACTGGAAAACAAATAGTTCGGACCAGCCTAATACACGTACACACATACATACATACATTCATATATACTAATACTTATGTATATGTACATACTCTACATGCTACATGCATTTGTAGTATGTATGTATGTATGTACATGGGCATACATATCTACATACATAATACAAATATACATATGTACCCCGGAAATATAGTTATAAGTTTTATGTTATACATATTTTTAAGTAAACTTTCGCATGTATGTATACACATACATACATATGTACCTATGTATTTGAAAGTGGTATACTTAAGTATGTATTAAGAATTCTCTCCGATTTGTGAGTGGGTTCGTGAGTATTTATGTAATTCGTTTCGTTTTGTTAGTGCCCACTGTTAATAAGTACATGCCTGTAATCTTTGCTCGAATAAAAGTTTATTTTTATTTTTATGAGTTTCGAATATATTAGGGTGGCGTCGAATAAATTTGCCCACTTCAAATTGACGATAAGTTTTGAAGCAGTTGCCCCGTTCATTCGATTTTTTTTTGCTTTTGGTAGTGTCTGACAGCACCAAGTTTTGAAGCGACATTTTTCTCGATAATATATTTCCTTTCAGGATGCTAG
>NW_016160746.1:7623-60004 GCF_001687245.7 Rhagoletis zephyria | reverse complement strand
GTGAATGGCAGTCAAAAGTTTTCCACTTCTGCGCACGGAACCATCCTTCCTCCGATTCCATCGATTCAGTTAGAGAATTTAAATTGCCGGCAAATTACTTATTTTCTTTTTTGTAACTTTTCATTATTTTTAAGGTTTTTGTTTTTGTACTCCTTTTATATACATATACATATATAGGTATGTATGTGCATATGTATGTTCAGGTACATAGTTCTCTTATTTAATTATTTTTTTCAATATATTCAACTTTTTATTACAGCTTTTATTTATAAACAAAGCATTGCACAAGTAAATACGTCTGAATGTATGTATGGCGGCGGACAAATAAATAGAAACGCGGCATTTCAACAAGTTTTGGCAGATACTTTTTTATAAACTTTTATATTTGAGCCATCTAACAAAAACCACGTAAGTCAAAATTTCAAAACTTCAAAAAATGTTCGTCAAAATTTCAAACTTTTTATTCAGAATTAAAAAAAGTAGGTATCCAGTTTTGTAGCTTATTCAATTCTAGTCTGATAAGGTGCAAGTTTCAAGTGGCTAAAAATTAACGTTGATTTTTGAGATTTTTTTATTGAGGGTGTTAAGTATTTTCTTCAATATAAAAATAGATACTTACTTAATATGAAAGAAAAAATTCTCAAAAATTAACGATAACTTTTAGCTATTTTAAACTTGCACTTTATTTGCACTTTATTTTTTTATTATTGAATGGGATAAAAAACTGTATACCAGAAAACTTTCTTGTTACATAATTTTAAAATTTTGATAAAAATTTTTTGAAATTTAATTAGTGTTTGTAAAATTTGTGCAAGCTTTGAGACTGTTATTTACATATTTGATTTGTGCTGCATGAACATTGAATTAAATTTTAAATGAAAGTTATTACATTACTTTGAATGAAAGAAAATACGGTATTCAGCAAAAAAATAAAAAATTCAAAAATCAACGGTAAGTTCTAACTATTTCACACTTGCACTTTGTTGTACTAGAGTTTAATGGGCCACAAAACTACTTACCTTGAATTTTTGTTAAAAAAAAACTTGAGAAAAAATTTAAAATTTTTAAAGTTTTTGTAGAAAGCTTAAATTCGGACTTACATGGTTTGTGTTAGACAGAGAGCCATACTTGCCTACAAAAAATAAAATAAAAAAATAATGGAAAAATAGCCAAAACTTGTTAAAATGTTGTGTCCTTGTTTATTTTCCCGCCACTGTATATGTACTTTGGAGATCATTGACTTTAGTTTGCAGTGAAAAAAATTTACTTACAAAAAGAATATGTATGTATGTATGTATTGTTGCTACCGGTAGCTGGTTATGCAAAAAAAAAAATCAATGACTGGCCTATTTCACGAATATCTACTATATGCTATGTAATCTACATTGCTTTCGTACGCATATCAATTAAAATTGCCTAAACTAAAACTTTGCTAAAATTTATTTTTTTAAATATTCCTCAGCAATAATCAAAAAGTATTAAATTTATTGACACCCAGGAAGAAGTTTCCAGGTTATGTAGAAAAAAATTTTATTTTTTTTTATTTAGTGCGTTTCTACAATAATGACGACTTAGGTACATATTTTGACCATATCCAAAAACACACAAAAAGTATGTAAGTAGGCATTGTAAGCATAATTGCTTATACTCACTTAACAGCGGTGCTTGCATAATAAATTTTTGAGCTTTTTAGCCAATTTGCAAATGATCATTACAATGGCTTTTGTACTACAAGCAAAGTTTATTTTCTTATTATTCTCTTTCAGTTAACTTCAAATCAATCTTCGCTTTTATGAAGAAAGCGGAACGGAGTACCAAATGCAATTTTTTTTTGGCTTAATCGAATTTCTCTTGCAAGAACTGAATACAAATTTTAGTGGACCTTAAGTTTGGGCATTTTAAGTTTGGCCATTTTGTAGATTTGCAAATTTTTAAACCATTTCTGGGTTTCGTTGGAACACCCTTTATATTCAAGAACATCACTTGCCCGCATTTTATACATATCTCTTCATTTTTAATGTTTTTAAGAAAGAACCTTTTTTAAATATTTTTTTACGATGTTGCTTTGACCAGGGCTTGAACCCAGGCACTGCGGAGTGGAAGCGCACACTGCTAACCACTACACCACACCGGCCATAAGCAAGAAAATACGATAGATTGGGCTTTTTAAAGTATTACAAGGCACAATTATAAGGCCAAAATTTGTCTGAATAATTTTATTGAATAACCCGACGAAGCGCGACGACAGAGTGGAAATCTCTTTCGCTACATCGGACCCGGAGCGATTTGGCTGACAAATCACGCTGAATCCTCCGGTGGACAAAGCCAAACGTCGAGGGAGACCAGAAAGCTACACAAACTGCCAACAGCCCCTCTTGCTTTCACCAGTGGTTGGTTCAGGTAGACATCGGGAAAGCGAAAGTCTTCCTGCGAGACTTGATTACCTCACCAAGGTCCTCAATTTAGTCCTCAACTCAACTAACACCCCTGCACTTCCCGGGTCTCACATTAGTTGAATTTGAAGAAGTCGCTACAGCAACAACCGTCCCTTAAGGTGACACACACTTTGCGAAAATAATCAGTTTACTCAAACCCATATATATATCATCTGATGATTATACAGACTCTGTCTCTATTGCTAAGTTGCACAGGTGTGTGCTTGATGCCGAGTAATTTTCAGATACACATCTTAAATAAGAAAATCTGGGGATCGCAGTTTCTCCAGATCCGTTCGTTAGATATGACACAAGTAAGAGCGTTTTATTTGTGAAGGCCATAAACATAGAACTTCATTGATACAGAGACTCTTCGAAAACTGCAGAAGGTAAAGGGTAGGTATCTTCCACACCAGGACAAAGTAGGTAATGGTTAAATTCTCGAACATTTTTCATTAATTGAATCTATGCGGAGTAACGGATTTGAAGGTATTTTAAACCTACAACACAGCCAGGACACATTGGAGGCAGCCCCACTATTTAAGGCTAAATCCTCTACATATAATCTTGGGGTGCAGAGAGTAGTTTAACGCATTTCGATTCAAGGTATGTAGCTTACCCAGAGAGGTAGAAGCCTCAATTTCAACTGAGCCTTAGCCATTTCTTGCAGTGGGGAGGAATAAGAGTAAGTAACTTAAAATAGTACGAGTTTAATAAATATTCGATTTTTTAAACTTTCCACTTTTCAACTTTTCACTCTTACCCAAGACGTGTTTACATACGCAGTTAATTAGCTTAAGTTAGAAGCGCAAGCAGCAAGAACTTTCACCAGATTACAATTAAAATAATCTAGTTTTCGATTAGCTATGCCAAACCAAACAAGCGCTACCTGTAGTAAGCGTATAAATTACACTGGCGCATGAACGATTTAAGAGTTTCAATTGAAGCAACAGCTGACTACATCAAGTAAAGTACGTAACTACATACTTAGTTAGGTATGTACGGAGATGGGTGACCGCTGGCAAGAAGACGCATGAGAAAAATTAAATCAAAACACGGACGCATAGTTTGCGGACTAGCAGCAGAAGCAGAAAAAGTAGAAAAGAGAGTGAAAAGTGGGAGCGTGAAAGAATGTAAATGAAATAAAATTACAAAAAAAACATTACATACAACTTACATAAATAAATATGTGCATTTTGTTAAAACAACTTAAGTGACTTAAAAAGGTTTGAATTTTAATTAAAAATAATAATAACTTCCCCTTGAAAAGTCGTAAATTTTTATGAAACTTCTATTAAAAGAGAATTTTAAACTAAACCCATGGCTAGTTATTTTTTATTTAATATTTTTTGACAATCCAACGAAATATTGCTTTAAAGTGAAAAAAGGCCTATCCCGAGATAAGTTTTTTTTAACAAAATGCCACGCACATCAAAGACATTAAATGGCTTTTTCGTGGCTGTTGAACCAGTTTCGCATTTTCTTAATAACAAATATTTATTTATATACCGAAGAGTATTAAGTAATTTGTTCAACCATTTTCCGCGCTTTTGGGCTCAACTCTTACTGCATTTTGATTAATTAATGCACTGCAGCGTAAGGGAGACACCAATATTAATTATATTTAAGATGACTTAAGATTCAAGTTGATGTGAGTTAAGAGAAAAAAAAATATTTATTAAACATACAAAAATCAAAGCAGCAATCAGCGAACTTACCGTAAAACAAACACAAATTAATTATGTACGTTGTTTATATGTATGTATACCCGGTGCTGCTGTTGACTGATGCGATCACCTTTTGACTCAAAGGTATTGGAAACGAGTTTGTGTTTCTTTTGCAATTAAAGCCAAACTGTTATTTAGCCAAAAGAAAGTGAAACTTATTGGCTGTAAATTTCTGTGTAGTATTTCTGAAATTTAATCTCACAAACTTTTTTTGTTTCGTGTTTTTTTTTCAACTATATTTTCGCTGCCTTGTGCGACCTTCTATTTTCGGTAGAAATCCGGTATGTTAATGAGGCTGTCGTGCGCCGTTTGCCGTTATCGTCATCGAGTGACAGGTTTCTCCTTTTCTGCGTGTTACTAGTTTCACGGCGAATTCAATGAGTTGTAGTTAGTTATGTGCATGCATATATTTTCTAATTTTATATGTCTCACAGCATTTTTTTTTTCCTTTTTTGAAGACGCTGTAGCTTGATTTTTGTGCTGGTCACTCTCAGTCGCCTTTTTACACAATCACGATATTTATTAGTTTGGTATATANAGTTTCACGGCGAATTCAATGAGTTGTAGTTAGTTATGTGCATGCATATACTATTTTCTAATTTTATATGTCTCACAGCAGTTTTTTTTTCCTTTTTTGAAGACGCGGTAACTTGATTTTTGTGTTGGTCACTCTCAGTCGCCTTTTTGCACAATCACGATATTTATTAGTTTGGTATATGAATTTTCTTTTCTTACTTTCATTACTTATAGCAATATTTTTGCTAGTGATTTGCAAAATAAATTTTTTATGTCGAGTGAAATTTTCGCTGTTTTTGTGCTTTTTAGTTGATATTCCGCAGAAAAAATGCAGTTTTAGGAATCTTGCAATTGAAATGTTGAGTTGTTAAGCTGTAAAGAGAAAAAATTATAAATAAGCTTTATACAGAAATAAAAAAATTTTTACAAAAAAAAAATCATTAATGAGACAGTCCTATCAGTATTCATGCATATCAAATGTGATGTTTTGAAAAAAAGAATCATAGAAATTTGATAAGTAATTTGATAGTTTATCCCGAAAAAACAAGTCGCATTTAAATTTGATAAAATTTTTAAGATAAAATGTTAAAAAATCGTTATGTTTGACTCAAATATTTTGTAATAAAAATATATCTCCTAAACAATTGCCCTTATTTCCTACGCAATTAACTGCGATATTCTCAAATAAAAATTATAAAAAATCTTCAAAGTAGTTTTCTAGTTTTTCCCGATCGAAAAGTTCGCATTTTGAGCATACATTTTTTTTTATAAATAAATTGTACATGCAGCGAACCTACCTATGCCCTTCTAAAGCTCAAATGTGATGCTTTGAAAAGTCAGTCAATAATATCAGCCCAGTAGTTTGGGACTATATCACGAACAAGGTATTTAAATTTTATTTTCCTCAACAATATTATTGAACATCTTTGTAAACTATTTTATATTTAGCTAACAAATATTTACTATAAAAAATTCATTGAAAAAAAGTCCTATGTCCTTCTACAGCTCAAGTGTGATGTTTTGAAAAGCCAGTCATAGAAATCAGCTCAGTAATTTAACCGCACAAGGAATTCACATTTTAATAGAGACAGCTGGAGAATGAACTGAGGTAACGTCATTCACAGGAAGGCGGTGCATGAAGGTGGCGATTGTCATTGATAGCATGTCTATATGTGCAACATCTGGTCCACCGACTGTGGACTTTACGTTTAGATCTCTTCGTCTCTTGTTCGGATCTTGGCATCAGTGTAGCTGCTGAACAGCAAATATGGTTCCCTTAGAGAAAGCTTTGAAGATGCGCTATGGAAAACTCTTCAGGAATCTCCGTAAAACAATTCCTGCTTGTAGAAAGTGTGGGGTTTCATGAGCCTGAAGCTTGGTCTACAGCCTTCTACTAGTTAATCACTCTCTAGTCTCTGAGCTTCTAACGGATTGAAGTACATACATACATACATAAATACTACACATACGGCACATCTCTCCGCAGCGCATTTTCACACCAACCTCTTTCCGTACTTCTCTTGAAAACCAGATTTTCAACTGTTATATAAATATTATTACAACACCAATTATGTGCGCCGTAATATTATGAAGTTTGTCTTATGTAATTACTTAAACTGATTGTCAATCATTAAAAGTTCGCTGCAATCTCCCACTTCAAAGTCACCGTACCCTGCTACATATTACGTACAATACAACCAGCATACCCGAAAACATTACAATGCTTATCAATTTTGGAAAGAAAAGTACGCAAGTGAAAGAAGCCAAAGAAACGACGATAACAAAGCAAGCAAATAACCCAAAGAGGCAAATACGCATGAAAAAAAGTTATTCTTCAACGGAAGTGCTTATTTGTAGTTACAACAAATCAGCAACTTCAAATCTTCAAACATTCAATTGTTCGCGCGAACTTGTTTATACACTTTTTGCCTGCGCTTTGCTTTGCGAGAGAGCTTTTGTATAGCTTTATTACTAAAATAAGGAAGGGACAAATACTGTAAACAGCTGAGGAAATACAATACATCAGGAGCGCTACTTAAGGGAGTGTGGGTTGCTTAGATGCTATGATTGACGTTGCTATGATTTTAGTGCGTTGATTGAAGAATTGTTTTGGAAAAAAGGTTGGCGAGCATTTTGTACTTGAAGTATATGGAAAAAAGAACCTACTTTTTTACGAAGAAGTTCAAGAAATATTTAAGAGCTTTGCTGTCATGAAGAGTAGAGCTTTTCTACAGTTAGTGAGCTTTTAGTATTAAAAAGTGAGGAGTCTACTACTGCTAGAGAGAGAGCCTTTGCTCTCTGCATGCCCATATAAAATATAAATAAAGCTTTTAAAAGCTTATCGGGCAGGTTATATTTTAAGTAGTCGTAGATTCTCCAGACAAATCGACGTGTTGTAAGTGCATATAAATTCTAGGAGTAAAGAAGAACATCGACGGAAACAGCTGCATTTCTATAGCTCTCAGGATCACCGAGTTCAAAAACAAAAGCTTCCCCATTTACGAGTTTTTCACCAGTTTAGAGGAATTCCACCATTATGATAAGGTACTAATATTTGCGAAAAACAGTCTTAACTATATTACAAGTTTTCGGAATTCAATCGACGCTTTTTTAGCTACAAACCAGAAAAATTCAATAGTACAAAGCACCTATTTGGCTTTCAAAGTGTATTGCCAAGTCGAGCTTTATCAACACCAGCGACGATCAACAAAAATTCTTTCGGAAACTTTAAAAAGCATCTATCGTTAAAGATGTTTTAACCATGAATGAACTAAACATTGAAAAAATCTCCGAGCACTTTTAAAGCTTTTGGTTGTTGTGAAATGCTCATAGAGAGCTTTCACTGCAAAACATTGTTGTTTGGTTCTTTCTTTCTAACGAGAGTCTAGTTCATTTAATTTATTTTTTTTACTGTTAGCTTTTACTTAGACTTTTTTCTTATGAGCACCAACTCCTGAGCTTTCCAAGCAAAGCATTTAGATACATTATTTCAAGTAATTTAAGGTAAGTTTTAGTACTGAAATTTTTTAAACCTTTAACAATGATGTATACTATTTGTACACAGTTTCACTTTTCACGCGAGCTTTCACCGCTACCAACAAGGCTTTTGTTCAAAAACTGTAAACATTTTTTTTTTAATTTTTGTAACATAAAAGTGGAGTTAAATATAGCTACCTAAGGGTGAAAAGGTGCTAAGTCCATTTTTTTCAAAATTTAGTTTTAGATGCAGAATGATAATGCGAAACTGCATCGATTTTCTCTCCGTCTCTCCTGAATAATTTCAAAAAATGGATTTGGTACCTTTTTACCATTAGGTAACGATATGTACATACATAAGTATGTTATATTTCCATTATAAAATCGCTGCGTGAGCTTTCACTGATTAGTTATTCGAACCTTCACACTAACTCCGTAGTATTTGCTGAATTAAATATAACCTTTTTTAGATATAAGACAAAGAAGCGTACATTTTTAGGTGGAGCTTTTCTCATTTTCTAATGAAACTACGTTGTTGTGGTAACTTAGAAAAAAAGCTTTGACTTCTATAAGCTTTTAATATCGGATTTGGCCATAACGCTTTTACGTGAACAAGTTTTCTGATTTGATTCTGTCTAAGGACTTTCAATTTAACAGCATTTCCTAAAACTTTTTTGGGTATTTTTTTCTGCTACAACAACAATGAAAGCTTTTATGAATGCTTGTGAATGCAAAATATGTAATAGGCGTTGTACAAGTAGTTTATATGAATCAGCAAAGGGTGGAGAGAGCCCCAACTCTGCATGCGTTAGTATAGAAAGTGCACAGAAAGCTCAAAAAGGTCCAGCCTGCGCGCAAGGCGATGCTTATTACCGATATAGGTCAGTGACAATCAGCAAGAGATTTAACTCGTACTGCGTTCATACGAAATCTACAGAAAGCTTTAAAAGATCTTCGCGCCTAATTTATTTTAGTGCGATAAGTGGAAAATGCATGAAAGCTCTCCCTTTATAATACTGCAGCAACTTTAGAGCTTTCGAGCATATTAAAATAAACTGTAAGAGCTTTCACTGCATGTTTGAGCTTTCATCGCTAGAACGTAAAGCATCATTGCTGCTGACCGCTACTCCCACTAACTGTTGATAATGTTACCTACTAAATTCATTGAGACTCATATCTGTTGTTAGTTTTACTAAGTATCGCTACTTTTCTTGTTTTATGAGCCAAAAACTTAAAATTTGTTTAAATAGCTTCAACCATTTTTGCTACTGTATCGTTCGCCTTGCGTAAGCTTTAACTATTTAGCTCTTTACTTTAAGGTCTATTGTTTTGCTGGATTTCTTGCATGCAAGATTCTTAAGCAAAATTAATCATTTTTGTACTAACTTATATATATACATACAGTCATATGTATGTACATTAGGCTGGGTCGATTTTGTATGAGGGAAAATAAAAGTCGTTTGACCGCATTGTAATAGTAATATTATGATGTCTTAGGTCTTAGCCAATTGTTATTGGCCACGAAAGATTAATTTAAAACTCATCTTTAGCCCGCGCAATTGCATCAAAGTATACGAATTTTGAAAATGAAACTTTGGCTGGTAATATCTATGGAATGCGTTAATTTTTATAAACCGCACGATATATCAAATTAAGGGTTATTAAATTTAGTACCTCACGTTCATTTATCATTTTTCAATAAGTCTTAAATTTTAAGATATTAAGATAAAACTTACAAAAACTATAATTTTCCCGTATAGATTTTGAATTCTTCATTACTTCAGGAACCAAGTGAAAAATACAAAAAAGTGAGACGGGATTTATTTCAAACGTTTTAATGTTTTCGGATGTTTATATAGTATTAAAAGGACCATGGACTTGGTCACGCCGATTTGGTCAGTTTTCAAGATCCTGATGAATGAAATGAAATATGTATCGTCAAAGAATAGGAATCGTTTGATAAGTTAATAGTAGTTGCATACATTAACATAATACAGTTAGGGTGGGAAACGCCCATTTTAAGTCCATTTATGCAGTCTTGAAAATTGGTGCGGAATAGTTTTATTAGTCAACGAAGACGCACATTTTTCGCGGTTTCTAAATTTGCCGTTATATGAAAGTAGGAGACGTGAAATAATTGTTTAGATATAGTGCATAAGTATTTTAGTTAATTGCATTATGTGAAAAAAGTGTTTAACATATCCTGGGAAATCCTTTTGAAGACTCTCCAATTGGACGATAGTGCTTCGCATTCAGCTTGAACGAAAAAAGGCGCTCCCTGGAACACTTTTCTGTAATCCGGCTCTTTTATCTAAACGTTTTTTATACAATTGAAGATACATTTTTTTAGAAAAAAAAACTGGAGATCCACTTAAGTTTTTCGATATAACTTTGGTAAATGTTACTCGATCGGCACGTAGTAAGTACCAAATTGAAGGAGAGACTTACTGTTACTGATTTATAGTAATAATATTATAAAAATAGTTCAGATTATAAACAAATTGTTTTAAATTAAAAAAAGGTGTTGAACATTTTTTTTTGTAATTTTCCTTTATTTGCAATTTTTATATTGTGCATAAACATAAGTAAACTAATTAGTGTTTCTAGAAGTTGTGCCTATTCAGTGTTTCCATACTCACTTGCATAAACCAAAATTTTTCCACGATGATGCAAAATAATGGCTTTTCTATTAGAGCTACCGAAATTGTTCCTAAATTTGCAAAAATTCGCAAACTATAGCTAATATTAAAACAAGATTAGAATATTTGCAACCAGCGACCTAAATGAACGGCAGCAATATTAATGCTGTTCTTTACATCTTTTGACTATAGGCCAGTGCAATTATCAAGAGAACAATTAAAAATGTATTGAAAAAAGATAACTTTGAGATTAACGATAAGCTAAAGGGCTGCGAAAAATTATATTTGACTTTACCTTTTCCATTAACTGATTCATTATTTAATAATATGCACCAAACCTTTTTGCTGAACCCAGAGTTTTTAACAAGAATTGGTCTTATTTGACTAGTGTGCTGTGGGTGACTTGGCGGTCGATGCGCGGGCTCTTAACATTAAAATAAAATACTAATATTTTGCAGGCTTCTTGTTGACTTCATGATACATTATATTTTCACTATTACCAAGGGATTTGAGTAAAATTAGATTTTCGACCCGCCCTAATGTACATTCCTGTTAGTTGTTGCCGGCATTGCGCTCCGAACTGCTCCTTCTCCTAGCCATCTCTTTTCTTTTATGTTATTTTTATTATTTTATTCGCCAGCATTCGGAAACTTTTACTACTATCTCCTTCAGCTCGATGGCGGCCGTATCTGTGCATTGTTTGCTTTTAGTTTCAACAGTCGTTGTTTTAATATAATCTTACAAGTAAACGGGCATACATACGTACATATTTATGTGGGTCTATGTTCGGTTTGTATCGAATTTTTGTAGGCGCTGTTCTTAATGTTATCACAGTTCGTTCGCTTTTGACTTTTTTCTTTTCATCGTATTTTTTTCTTTGTCGCGGCGTGTTTATTTTTCCTCCACCCCCCACCTACGCCACTTTCGAAGCGCAGATATCCAACAAGTAATGCAATGACTTATCTGTAATTTATACCCGTGCCCGCACATTCTTGCAGCAGCAACAGCAGTGTACACAAAAATATGCGGGAACTTTTTCTTGAATACCTACTTTGGGTCATGCCATAGTTTCAGCTACTTTTCAAAGTTTTTTTTTGCTGCACTCACAGTGTCTCTAAGCCACGCGGAAAAGTAAAAGAAGAGTAAAAAGTAAAAAGCAAACGGAACAATTGTCGAGAGATAAGCAACATTCGCGGAAAAGAAAAACAAAGTGGCTCTACAAAGGCACAAAGTGGTCGGCAGAATTGCCGCCTTTTTGCTGTTTTTTTATGCATATTCTTATTGTAAAACTCTACACAAGTAGCTAAGTATTTGTTGTTGCCATTGTATTGCTATTTATTCCTTTGTTAACATGAGCATTTTACTCTTTTGATGATTTATGCGCCTTAATTTAGCACTACTGTGTACAAATCCCAATTCGAAAAGGATGTACACATTAAGTTCGAAGACAAGAAGTTAAACACGTCAGTTCTACTTTTAGGTATCTAGTTAGCGAGAGCATACTACCAGCAAACACCACTTCAAGATCAGGCGCCGCGCGACCTTCTCAAGCAACTGAGGTAGGTCCTCAAGCTGCTCGGATTCAATAACCTAAACCGAACCAGCATGGCGGTCAAGCTGAAGGAAGCACCGAATAGTCCAACCTCCAGCATCGAGCAAGAAACCACACTAGGCTCGAGAACCTACGCGCCTCTGGTTAAGAAGAGAAGCGGGGTACCACCAGTCTCTCCATAGATCCCTACCTACCGGCGGAAAGGGAGGGAAGTCAGAGCCCCACGAGTGATGGACATAACCGCACCCGTTTCAGAGCGTAGTAGCGGGCGGCAGATCGACCCAAGAAGAAGCGTCAGCGGAAGCACTCACGCCCCTTAAATATTTGCAGTCCAGGAGCCTGACCTGGGGCAGACATAACAGGGAGCCACTCCGCAGCCAGCCCAGATTTACGAAGGTCCTCTTAAGTATTCGCTTAGCTGTGCTTACCATATACTACCCTCCTATTTTACTAAACTCAGATAAATTCACCAAGCTTCAGAATGCTATCATGGATGAGGTCTTTAAAGGGTGGTTGCACCCACTTGTTTTTTTAAGAGCGTGTTTTAGATCAGGTTTGGTCCATGTGGACTGCAAGCACGAAAGAACATCGAGATGGCTTGTAGATGTGGCTGCAAAACTCTGAAGAACTCGTGCAATGTCCACTCTTCGATTACGCAAAGCCCAGAACGAATATCTTCATAGTTCAGCGTGGTGAGTGAATATTAATAGCGTTGAGGCCGCGGAGCATAGGCTAAATTGGGTATGGATGAAGTCTCGCCCAATAACATCTGAAGGAGAGCCTTCAACCTGAATTATAGAAATATATTATAGTGAGACCATGGCAGGCGACCAAATGCAACAGACAGCAAAAGAGGCAGAGTCGCAGAAGATCGATGAAGGCATCACTCCTTTTCCGAGATTGAGGCGAGTATCCACATGCTGTTGAATCAGCCGCCAGAGCTCCTACAATCACTTCCAAGTAAGGTACTACTTCAATGAGAGAACACCGGCCTAAGGTAATTTGAAATCTACAAGCGGTGCGTGTCGGATCTTGACGAGCCAAGAAGATGAATTCACCACATTTGGCAGTAGAACAAGTCAACCTGCGTCATGCGGTGTATGCCTCGGCATCTATTCCTTAAATGAGAGGCTGTTTTACGAAATCGAGGGAAGAGTCAAGGCAGAATGTGCCTAAAAATTAGTACATACCTTCCATTCTTCAAGAACTCAAAATTCATGCAATTGGCCACCATTCATAGCTCTCTTTTAATATTTATATATGTACATATACATATACCAATGCACCAAATTATGCTCTCTTAGGAATTGAAAATCTTCTTACCAAAGCGATGTGTCTTAGTAATAATTTATGCACGCTTTTCTTGCTCTTTTTTTCTTTTTGTTTCATTTATTTTTTATAAGAATGTAGCTACATAATAATAAATATTGTTTTGTTAGAATTTTTCCGGATATATTTACATACATACATATAGTACTTTCTGAACACTCCAAAGCGAATATTGAAAGTATTAATTTAATTATCACTAATTTGTTTATGAGTAAAAGAATTGTTTCATAATTAGTTATGTATAATTCATCAGCAGCTTAAGCTTGAAGCTTGTTATAACAATTTAGGTGTTTATTCCATTCATTTCGAAGTGATAATAAGGTTGCCACTTCGGTGAAGGTCATTCAAATTAGCACATTGTACAAAGATATAATTTCCAACGATTCCAAAGCTTTCCTAGGTATAATGCAATTGCATGTTTGCATATTTTTTCTTTGATAAATAAGCAAATAAATATAAATGATGTAATGTTCTCTCAAAATAAATAAAAATTTCGGCCGCTTCTTTGCGGAATCCGAATATTTGGCGGTATATAATCGAATTTCAATAAAAGATATGTATAGTTGAATTCGGAGAAAAGAAAATAAAGGGCACTTAACGAAGGGTGTCAAATATGATATAACGACGGATCTAAGATGGATGGCAGTAGTACTGGCATAAGCGTACTTGGACCAAGAAACCCGAAAAGTCTGCTACTG
Source organism: Rhagoletis zephyria (assembly GCF_001687245.7). Lineage (NCBI taxonomy): Eukaryota > Metazoa > Arthropoda > Insecta > Diptera > Tephritidae > Rhagoletis > Rhagoletis zephyria. Next base: position 46,132 of record NW_016160746.1, on the reverse strand, counting down.
GGCACATACCCAACCACATTCCAGGCGAAATGTGTTCGCGAATGCTTTCGTGTAATGGCAAATCGGGCTACAATAAATATTGTGTAGAATAGTCGGGTAGCGTTAAAGAGCCTAGATTCATTTCGAATGACGTCAAGGCTTGTGGACAACTGTAAAACTCTTTTTTAGCCACCTGTGAGCCCACAAAATAACGCTTTGGTGTGTCCGCGGGTTTGAACGCAGTCAAAGGGAATGAGACAATCAAAGAGAATTATAACTTCTTTCAATAGCAACTCCGCAAGACTACTTGAGCCTAGCCGGTATGGTCTTAGAACTCTTACTAGCTACCTGACAGGACACTGCAAATTAAGTTACTATTCGAATAAAATTGGGCCTTCTGTAGAGACAGACGATCTTGAGGTCGGATGGAGAAGATCCCAGGGTCCACGTACTTAGGAAAGGATAGACGATTGCCGACAAACATCGTTCTGAGTTGTTGGATTTTTTTCGGGGTTGTATCAACGTCTAAAGCATACACAGGTGGTAACTGATGGTAATCAATGGTCACAAAGCCGTCGACCTATTCATTTTTTTCATAAATTTTTGTGTAAATACGGGGGAAGCGCGACGAGCTCGCACTGAAGGCGGCATGATGAAGCGCAATGTACTCTGAAATGAAAATCCGTGCAAATCTCTCAGACCAACTAGCACTCCTATACAAACAATGAATCGCACACAAATTTATACTTGGTACATAGCTTCATCAACAAGTGGTGCTCATCTGTCTACTCGTTGAAAGCCTAATAACACATAGACAGACAAACCCAAGGCGTTGGTAATAATTTCACACTCCAAAGCACACAATTACAAATATTTACACACCATTGACTGGCGAATGAGGCTTAAGTTGAGGAAATGAAGATTTGTAAAATGTCAAAAATAGTATTGAAATGTGAGAGAAAGCAATGGTAGAATGAGCTAAGCAGAAGGACAGGTGACGGCAAATGAGGGTGGGCTTTTTGTCATTAAGAATAGTATTTTATAGGCAACAATGTTGCAAGCCTTGCTAAAATGTTGCAGAAATAACAAACAAAGGAAATTCAAAGGACTCATTAAAAATACGTTGTGTAGTACGGGCGAAGAGTGCTCGAGAAAATTTGCTAAAATCAGCTGTGTGAGAGCATTGAGGTAGAAATAAAGTGAGAGAGAAAGAGGCAGGGCGTGAGAGAATATACATAAAAGACCGCGAGGAAGGCAGTGAAAGAGCGCAAGCAAACGACAATGTCCTTTATCGATTTTTAACAGCAGCATCGCTAACGTCCAAACGATTCAGTCAACGTCGCTGCTACCGACAAATGGCAGCGGAAATTGATTCAACAATAGCAGTGTGGAATAATAAAAAACAATGTGGCAAAAAACAGGTACGACTATGTGACAATGCTAACAATAGCAATAATAATAAAAATGCTAAAAGAAATACTGGCTTGTTTTTAGAATTATTCTATAGAAACCATACGAATGGTCGTCGAATTGAGTGTGCGTGCGAAAAATGATAATACAAAAATTTGAAAAAAATGCATAGCATTCAGCAGAGCGTGGGAGTGGGTGGAGAAGGTCACCAGCCTGCGAAGAAATTCTCTAGCGAAGCGTGGTAGGTTGCGAACAATAAAAACAAATATGCAACGCAACATAACTCCACTTTAAAAGGCAACTGAAAGCAGAGGAAAACGCAGATATTTGCTTTGGCCGATAACAAAACCAAATAAAGCACAAGCTCCACCGCGGAAGAGTTGCGAACATTTGCAGTTTATGTTAAAGGCGAATGAATTAAAATGTTTTGCAAACAAAATGTCAGCTGCAGAACAGCAAACTGCCGAAGAGGAGTGCTCACAGGAATTCGAGGTATGATTTCAGAAAGAGAGAGAGAGAGAGAGAGAGAGAGAGAGATTCTTGAGAATGGCGTGAATCGCAGCAACAAAGGTGACGGAAATTATGCCGGTTATTAAAGTTAAGTCGTAATAAATTAGGAAATGAGGGAAAATGCAGTTTAAAACATTTGAAATGGGGAATTTGCATTTGGGGAAATTTGGTTGAAAATAATGTGGAAATCAGTAATAATAAAAAAACAAAAAAAACGTGGCACGCGTAGCCCCTACGCGCGGACTGCAGGGAGTTAAAAATAATAATTTTCTCTTTGAGTTTGGCCTTAGCATTTGGCTCTGCCTTTGCCTTTATATTCGTCTTTATATTTTTCTGTATTTGTCTGTTTATCCTTATCTTTACCATTATATTCATCTTTATCGTCACAATCAACTTTACCTTTATATTTATATTCATTTTCGTGTTCATCTTATGTTTTTTCTTATCTTTATCTTCACCGTAACTTTCACCTTCACCTTCATTTGCATCTTCATCTTTTTCTAAGATCTGTCTTTGTGTTGGACTTTACCTTTTGTTATTTTTATACACATCGCCGATTTTATCTTCATTTCCATCTCCATCTCCATTTCGATCTCCATGGAGATGGAGCCATCTTCATCTTCATGTTCATGTTCATATTCATCTTCATCTTCATTTTCATCTGCATCTTTTTCTTTTTCTTTATTTTCATTATCATCACCTCCTCCTCATCTTATACAACCTCATGTTTCCCTCAATCTCAATCTTAACCTCTGTATTTGGCTTAACCTTTGCATTTGGTTGCGTCTTTTAATTAATCTTCATCTCTGTCGTTATTTTTGTCTTTGTCTATATCTATGGTGGTTTTTTCGCTTGCTGGCCTTCGAAAAGTGTTCTCTGGCTGTTGGCTGTTGTTAATAATAGCTTCTCCTAGCAGCGTTGTCTAACACTTGGCCACCTCTTGATTTCATATTCCATTGATCTGGAGGTCAAATCTCCTGCGATTATGTTTACCCATAGCCTTATTCTGCTATGCACCTAGACAATTTTTATGCGGGCCAGTTCGGTTATTGTTTTCGAGTTCTCTTAGGATAGCGTAGTATGTGCTCTTAAGTTTTCCTTTTCTCGAATTCGCCTTACAGCATTTTAACGTTAGTTATTCGCAGTCGGGCAGACCATATTAGGGAGCTCGACTATCGCCTTAAGCTTAAGCTGGCTGTTACCTGCAAGGTCGACTTTAGTTCCTCAAAGAATTGGTATTTTTCCTTTTCTCGCTTGTTCAAAGCTATTGCTTTCGTTCTTGTTTTCTTAGTTTATCTCTTTTTTAACCGACTTCACAAAATGGAATTCTTCAGAATATATATATTTTTTTTATGTATATAACATACATAACTTTGGATTATATTAACCGATTTCTATAATTCTTTTTTTAAAGGAAAGGTTTACCTCACGGGTGGTCCCATACTAATTTGATTGTTTCTTGAACCACACGGTTGTTTCTTTCCTTCTTTGGAAATCTCTTTTTGCTGGATGCTTCTTTGAAGTTCCGCAACTGTGTTCTTTTTCTTCAAAAATCAACATATTTAAGCAGTAGAATGCTATATAATTTCCACAGCCCAGGACTATCGTGTATCAAGATTTGTTTTCAAGTAAGTTGCAATCAAAATCTTACTGGTCATGTTCTCGATGGGCTCTAAGCCCGAATTACATGTATTATACTTCTATCGCCAAAATTGGAGTTTATTTTGGTTTGTTCTGATAAGTTTCTCCCAGATTTCCCTATTGCCTACTCTTGAGGGGTAGGGATTCTCTCGATGCAAACTCAATGGAGTTTGAAGGCGCTTTTTCAAAGCTTTCGGCCTTTGTCAAGCTACTTCTTCTATGGAAAAACCATCTTCTGCCGTCTCGGCTCGGGGAAAAACTATACGCTTTTCTCCTTTGGTGTGACTACACCAAGGCGCGTACCACCAATTTTTACTGCATAGGACTGGATTTGATGGAGCTGCCGGGATATAGAGATATAACTAATGTGTGGCGTTAACTACTCTCAAAAACCAGGCCATAATTGAACCGTGTAAACAAGCTATTTTTGAAGGTTACGGGAGAAAGCTTTTCATTGTTTTAAATTTTTTAAAAATACCTGGAGGACGTTAAGGTGACAAAATTTCTACAAAAAATTGCACAATAAATTCACAAAAAAACTCTCTAGGCGATATGATACATAACAATTGTACTTTCGACAAAAAAAGTCCAAAGTTCAACCAAATGGAACAAATTTCAGTGGAGTGGAACAAGAAGTAGTTCTGCAATCTAATTTAAAAAAAAAAAAAACACAACTTCAAAGCCTACACACAGGCGTAAGGTCCACCTCACCCACTCAATGAGGAGTATTTAGAATGATCAAAGAAAATTTCAACAAAGTCAAATCGATAAACAACGAATGCCGTCACTTGTCACATTTTTTTCCACCCACTTTTGGCCCATTTTACAGACAGCTTTACTACATACAAAAGTCTAGAAGCATATTTTGTGTTTTGCCATCACACAATTGTCGCCAACAGGCGCTATCACAAAAGCCAAAAAGTAGGCAGCCGCCACACACAAAAATGAATGAATTTTTCCTGCTTTTGAGTTTTTGTTTTTGAGCGCCGGCAACATTTATTTTTTGTCGCTTCCTTTTACTTAAGACTTTTCTACTGTAATTTGCATGTCTACATTTTTATGCAGCAAATTTAAATGTGGGTGAAATCTTTTTTTTTTTGTATGGAGGCATTATTCTTTGTATCCTGTGTGGACAAAAACAAATTAGCAAAAACAGCAAGCAAAACACACAAAAAAAAAAAAAAAACAATTCCAAAAACAAAAACTGGCGAGAACAAAGTAGGTGTTAAATAACGGCAAACGACGAGCGGAGTGCTGGGAAAAATATAAAAAAATATTACATTAGGGTGGTACTTAAAAATTTCAACGTATAAATTTTGTATTTTTCTTTATTTTGTTATGCGCACAAAAGAAAGGCATGCACCAAAATTTCAGAATTTTAAACAACCAGGGTTTGAAAAAATTAAAATTAAGAAAAGGTGAAAATTCGATGAAAATTTGTATGTAGAACAAAATAAAGGGCTGACCCATGATGTTGATATTTTTAAGGACCACCCTATTGTATATGTATAAAAAACATAAATAAGCAAACACAATGTAAAAAAACACTGAAAAAAGTTGCTATTTTTTGTCTACACAACAGCACTCTTCACGCAAAAGCCTGTGGTTTTAATTATGAAAGGTAGCAGGAAGCAGCACAGAAGTGGTAGGAAGTGTCACACGCTAGCCTAGAATAAAAACCACAAAAACAACGAAGAACGGAAGCGTTAAAGCAATTCGGTTACAAAGGAAAAACAGAAATTATTTGCTGGTTTTCCCATTTTCTTTACACATATTCTTTACTTTGCTTTTCATGTTTTTTTTTTGTTTGTTGTTTCTGTTGTTACTGTCGCTAACACTCAAAATGTGACAAGTGTACACGCACCTGCCGTCCATTGTTGTTTTTGCTACCGCATTGTGAATGTCTTGCCTATTGTGCTTGTGCGTTGGCTATGCCTCGCACTCTGTCGCCTATGCCTCGTTTTCATTATTTATTTACTCTCTCAATTAGTTAATTACTGTTTTGTTAACAAAAATCTCAGCTAAACTTTATGCTTCGGACTTTGTTTGGCTGTGCCTAGAAGTAGTTGTTGTTTTGCATTAATTAATTACATATTAATATTGAATTCAGGCGGTTTACTTACAATACATTTTTTTTTCACGAAAGTTCTATAATACTTTATGTAAGTGGCTACAGTTAATATAACACCCTTTTTGGACTCTCAGCATAGGTAGCCGCTCAAAGAGAGTAATACAAAGAGTCAAGTAAAAGTACTACAGCAGATCAAGCGAGTTATTCTTTCTTTCGCCTAACGCATATATTTACAATTCTCAATAAGCTTATGAAATAATTTAAAGTCATGCCGTTTGCATGGAAATAATAAGACGCCTCATTTTCACAATAATTTCCTGCACATTCTAATCTTTAAATATAAATAAAGAGTTCACCTATTGCCCTTACATTGAGTTTCTGCATTTCTGTCTGAAGTAAATGAATACGATCCCTTACGACAATCTGAAATTGAGCCTCAGAGTCCTTCAGGCTACTGTAGTGTTTGTCAGACTGAGATATATAATCTATGCAAACAATATGGCGGCAAAGTTGGTAAACAATAGGACTGTTCAGGATGTTGAGGAAACGATCTTGGATTTGCAGTTGGAATTGCATTTGCAAATTTTATGCTTGCTGCCATGGGAACCATTTATTGTTCTGAATTTACAAATGTACTTAACGAATACGCAAATACAAGGGCATATGCACAAGATCCTGAACAGCCCTAATATGTACCTTTCTCCTACAAAACTTTTCCTCGGCTTAGATATATGTTTAGAAACGTCGAACATCAACTAAATCTCTAGCACGGGTATTCTGGAAATTTATATCGAAAATTTATAAATCGGTCGAGTAACTATGTGGGGAAAGAGTCTAAATCGGGAAAACTTAATGACGTTCAAGCAGACAACTTACTACGACTTTTTTGCACCGATAAGACTTTCATAATGTACATAAGTCCCAAAATAAAAGTCTTTGTATCTCGCTGATATTTGTTATGAAAAGCTTTTAGAACAAAAGTCTTCGAATAATTGTTACAGATGACTTGAAAAATGTTCATCCTACTAAAATAACACAGGTTTACAAAAAAAAAGTTTCTGCCCTGAATGCAAATCCGAGGTCTGTTAGCCTCCATCACGTCAGGTTCGTGGTTATTTTAAGGTGAAGTAGGGAAATTCAATTCTTCTGAACTTGACCTTGGGATGACCTTGGCATGATTTCGAGACGACTTTGAAGAATCAAGGGACTCCCATATTCGGATTCAGTGACAAAAAAGAAGAAAATTATTTGTTTTGAATAAATTTGTGCTCCTATTTGACCCTCAAAGGACCTCGAACCTTACATTATGGAGGTTAACATACCGCGGATTCGGGTTCAGTGAGTCCAAAACCCCCTATTACTCATATGAGTTTTCATATTTATTCAATGAATTTTTCCATACTTGACCTTCAAATGACCTCGAACCTGACATTATGAAGAAAGCTCTAAGTTTCACTTCTTAAGTAGCTTAAATCTGGAAACAAGCAGTGATATTATTAGCAGTACCATTTGAATGTCGGAAATACCCAGAGGTATTAAATTTCCGAGAAACATTACGCATAGAGCAGACTAAAGCAAAGATATTCTTCTAAAAGCGAATTGCTGGTAAATTTCGTGTGGGACAAAGTGGGACCAATTCGGATGAATTTGCGTATCTGTCGTTTGTGTAGGTACTCAATGCAAATCATCAGAAGACACTTCTTCGAATCCTCTCCCCAACAAAACAAGGTATTTGGCTGGCCGGTTGTGAACTATGCCCCTCAAAATGCTCAGCAAGCAGTTTCTGGTGGGCGGTCACAGCCGTAAACAAACCAACAAACATCTGCTTAAGGAAGAGCTTCCACCCAGGCACGTCAGAAGGCATCTTTTCGAGTACATGGACGCGGTCCAGATTTCCACTGATCAATCGCTGGACCCGGCGATATACCGACGAGTGATCAACGGCATTCATAGTGAGTCGGTCACCACCTACCATGACTCTCGACCTAGGCCTTGATAAGAGCCCAGTTTCCACCTATTGCACACTCTGAGCCTCGACTACCATGAGAGATCCGCGTTACTCTGACCCAATTACGGTCAGGATATTATAACGGTCTTAACAGCTACTTTTCTCTACTCGAACCCAATATCCCCAATGAGTGTCCAGCATTGAAAAATGTCCGCCCATGGGCCTCATTGAACTGAACAGTAAGATTATTGGCACTTCAATTTCAACTGCTCGACCAGCATCTATTAAAATACTGCTTTGTCTATCCAATAGAAATACTAAAATTTTAAAACTCCTCTCTCAGGCACTGATCACAATAGAACACCTTTGGTGATATAATTTTAAAATCTTCATACTCCTAAATCAAATCGGCAACTTGCTGAAAGTAAAAATTTTTGGAAGGTCGGGAAGTACAACTCAACAGCGAATAGAGCATTAAACGTTTTTCACAACAGCATCAAGGTGCTTGACGAAGGGAGGTGGCTAGAAAGAGTCGTTGAGCAACACAAGTCAAACTAAAGGGCGAAAAAGTTGGTGGTTCATCATCTATTTGATTTGAGGAAAGTTATCAAGAAATATCTTTTGGAATTGGTATAGATTGTTCCTACTTTTATAGCCAAGGATATGATGGAGCTCCAGCGCGATTAGTGGTGAATTAAACGCAGCCCAAGTGTGCTGCACATATTATTAACACAGCCGTGAATGCCGAGTATGGAAAAACGACAATTCAGCAACACGAAACTCCCAGTTCCTGACTGCTTTTTGGAATTTTAAATGTCTTGCAAAATAATGCAGTCAGTGTACTTTGAGTAAGCAATTGCAATCAGAAACGCAAAATTTTTCTGGGGCTTTGAAAATGTCGGCGGAGATTATTCAGGAATTTCAAGAGATGGTAGAAAGTGCAAAGTAATTTTCACGAAGTTTTCGAAAATGTGAGCGAAGTATGCACAGAATACGACATCGATATCAAGAAAACACTCAGCAACCCAAAAAGAATAGAAGCAACGTCGATACGGGTAGCGTTAAAGATTACTATAGAATTGCATTCTACAAAGATTGCACCCATCGTTTCGAACATAACTCATTTTCAGAGTCGTTTTATCAATAACCAATCTATTTTAGAAAACTATGATGTTTTGTTCGCCAAAAATGAGACTGTATGGGTTCGAAACCCACCACCATAAATCGACCACTGCTTTCCGTACATCACGGGCAGAAAATCAAAACCTAAGCTTCCACCAAAAACATTGCTGTCATACGTAAACAAACTGGATTGTTCATCCACTTAAAAGAAATATATATATATGTATATATATCCGGATTCGCGGTAATTATTTGCCGTGGATCTACGGTGAAAATGCCCGTCACAACTGGGTGTCTATTAAATACGCTGCCACCAAAAGTATACCAACAAATGACCGATTTTTTTTTTTGCGAAGATGGTTTAGAACTTTTGTAGAATTTAAAATTATTCAAATACCGTTCACAGTCGAAGCCGGTTTTATTTGTATGCGCTTGGCTTATTTGTATCTAGTTATTTACATATTTATTGAAGACACGGTTGTTGTTGTTGTTGTAGCAGCATACAAATTCCCCAAAGACTTTTTGGGGAGTGTTGCTGGAGTGACAGTCCTTGGCCAGATATAAATCTGGGTCGTTCCGGTTACGTAGGCCCGACTGTCGTGGGAACGTGAAGACACGGTTCTACTTGTTCGCTGACTGTTTATGACTTTTTTCCTTTTTCCTTTGCTTTTCGTTATTTTTTCTAACTACTTTACCGTAGAAAAAATACCATAAATCGTATAAAACTCCACACCGTGGTTATAATTTGCTCATTACCATAATTCTTAAATTTCAATGATTTTAAAATATTTACATATTCTATAAACACTCATTTGGTGATAAAAATTTAATTTGCATACATACTTTTTGGGCTTTTTGTTTTGGGCCGCTTTTCCGCAAGCCGCTTTGCACGTTTTCTCCCACAAATTCGCGTCACAGACAGCAAAAAGCAACAGCAGTCAGTCACAAAGAATGTACAACGCTTTCCGGCTTTTTGTAATTGTAATTTCGCTCTTTTCTCTTTTTAACTCACCGTACGCGTCTTTTGGTATGATACGTTGTTCGCACTCGAATTCAATAGCAACAATAATATTCACAAAATTTTAAGTAAATTTTTTTGTACAATATTTCTTTTTTTAAAAATTCCTTTTTGTTTACACTCAATCGAGCAATTCATACGCCAACTGACAAACAACTTTCGCACAAAAGCGGCTGTCTGCTGCTGCTTCACACACAAACAAATTTCGCATAAATCACTACGCACAGCTCACGGGCACGTCGTCGTTGTTGCGCAGGAAAAGAAAGGCAAAAAAATTAACACGCGAACTGCGAGACAATGCAATTCGACAAAGAATGCCAAAATTAAAATAATAATAACAAATCGTTGAGTAAAATCCACAGCTCCTTAACACTTTATAGATTTGTTTAATTTTTATAAATTTTCTCGTTTCTCGCAACAAATTACTTTACTTGATTTGATGCTTCTTTTATTTGTCGATTTTGTTAANTCGCACTCGAATTCAATAGCAACAATAATATTCACAAAATTTTAAGTAAATTTTTTTGTACAATATTTCTTTTTTTAAAAATTCCTTTTTGTTTACACTCAATCGAGCAATTCATACGCCAACTGACAAACAACTTTCGCACAAAAGCGGCTGTCTGCTGCTGCTCCACACACAAACAAATTTCGCATAAATCACTACGCACAGCTCACTGGCACGTCGTCGTTGTTGCGCAGGAAAAGAAAGGCAAAAAAATTAACACGCGAAATGCGAGACAATGCAATTCGACAAAGAATGCCAAAATTAAAATAATAACAAATCGTTGAGTAAAATCCACAGCTCCTTAACACTTTATAGATTTGTTTAATTTTTATAAATTTTCTCGTTTCTCGCAACAAATTGCTTTACTTGATTTGATGCTTCTTTTATTTGTCGATTTTGTTAGACGCGCACCTGTCTCCATCTATTGCATTAAAAAATATCGGCAGCAATGGCCACAGAGAAAAACACAAAACTCACTAAACTCGAGGAGCCAGCACCATGCTGCTTACCTACGACAACAATCACGATTGCGAATTTAATTCTAACGACCAACCAACACGGATAACGGCGTAACGAAGACTGGACTGCATGCGCGCCCCCAAAGGTAACCAAGCAGCGCCAAGCCAAAAAGGCAGCCACTAGTAAAACAAAACAAGGTAAAGGCAGAAGCAAAAGCAGCGCAATGTAAAAGCACAGCCAGCAGCGAACGCCAGTCGTCAATGGCGCTCGGCAAGTTGGTGGAGCTGTTGCTGCTGCTGCTGTTGCTTACGCTGGCGTCGACGCTGGCGCCCCACTGGCTGCTTGTTTTGCTCGTATTGTTTTGGGGAGGTTCGTTTGGTCGTGCACTTGTTCGTCATGCAACATGTTTGATTGCGGTTCACGCGCAACATGTTGCTAGGGGAGCATGGCGATGGGTGGTGTTAATAAACACTTTCAAAGGCACTGGAGTGGGGGAAGATGTGCTGTTGTACATAAACACATATATACATACGTATATATGTATGAAATTCTCCTTTAAGACGCACATGAAGTAAACAAATTCGCCGCCACTTCTGAGTCTAAATTTTTTTAACCGACTTGAAAAAAGGGTGAGGTATTTTTTGAATATTTTTTTTATGACATATCATCGCCTGGGTAAAAGATTGTCGTAAGCGTCATACGTACGTGCGTAACATACGACAACCTTTTAGCCAGGCGACGATATGCTACCGCATAACTTTAGACCACGTTAAACGATTTCTATAATTATTTCTTTTTTAAGGAAAGGTGGTCCCATACTAATTTGGCGCGGATCCGATCTTTGGATCATGAAGAAATTAACGGTACTCTTAAACTTTTATATGACAATTGAAGTCGGTTTTGCTTTTTGCTTAAAAATTACTTGTTGAAAGGTAGTTTCAAAAAAATTGTGGTTTTTCTTTGGCCGAACACTTTTAAATTTTTTGTTCGTCACATCATGACGATGCATCATCGGCTCTTAAAATATGATATATTGAGAGACGCTATGTCTTTTTTTGTTCCAAAGTCCAGCAGAACTATTTAAAGAAAATTGGTTAATGTAGATTTAACCAAAAAATTTAAAAAGCGACCCTAGAATTCGAATTTTTTTCCAAATGGCCTTGAAAAAATACTTAAAATTGTTTCAAAGCCGCAGAGGTAACTTAAAATCAAATTTTTGTTGAAGAATATCTTTTGAATATCGGCCTAATCGGAGGTTAGACTATTATGTCTTACAACTGATGTCAAATGGCCATAGCCAACCTATAATTCTGCTTTTGGAGACCTACATAGGTTGATGAAGTCTTCCATTCAGGGAATACTTAGGCTCTGAAGAAGTGAGTAGTCCACTTGCAAACAGCGTTATGTGATTTTATATTAGTAAGCCATAAATTTAAAAAAAAAACGTCTAAAACAACAAGTAACATCCAAACTGTATGTTTCTTTTTATTATCTGAAAATTTGGACAAATAAGAGCCTAATAACATGAACTTGTATAAATACGTACAATAAATATTATAGCGACTTTTGTAAGTGTATATATACATACAGTAAGTATTATAGCCACTTTTGCTAGAGTAGCTAACATTTGATGCTATGTTTTTCAGAACATATAAGGATTTTGCACTGTATTGTTAGTGGACATGAAACTACTTTAAATACTGGTACGTTAACCACAAAAAACTAAAAATCTAAATAAAATTTACATAGCGCACTTTGCAAGTGGACTACTCAAGTATTTGCATAGCGTTTGAGCCCCACCTCTAGTAGGAATGTCCGTAGCCCAGTCATTTGGCAGGTGGGTTTCTAAGCTACCGTTCTTCTGTAATAGTGGACAATTAACTTTAACAAACTTTAGTTGGAATACCTCGTGTATGAATGATGTTTCTAACAGCAAGGGTAGTGACGGCCCTGACGAGCGAGCTCATTTATCACAATCTTCTCGAGTATCTGCTATGACTTATAACCCAGACAAAATGGCGCATCTAAGGTGAAATCAAATAAGGTGACGTTACCAGAGGACTCCTCGGTGAGTCTTTAAGTCAAAATTAAATCTTTATTGTACATTTATTGTAGTTCTTACGGTCATTGTGCGTATAATTTGTTAGTGAAATTTATGTTTTTGATCTCCAAACCTTCAGTTCAGTTTGGATCTATCCATTTATATGTGGACGGACCCGTACTCACTGACTTTTTCCGATTTCCACATATTTCTAGCAGCCATTCAAGTGAGGAATTTTACGTAGGTGGTCCAGATTGGAAGTCTGTTTTCTTTTTGTTGGTAGGTCAGCGATTTCAATCATAATTGGGCTGCCGCAGATGTAGTATCATGACCAGCTTCGTATTGTGTTTAGTCTTATAGCAGTATTGCATTAAGACAGATACTATTCATTGGACTTTGCTAATTTTCTACAGGCTGCTATGGGATCCCGAGGCTGTGTCGGCTTGATTGTTTCGTACCTGCTGGATTGGCCACAAGTAGAACTACGACCATCGGGGGTTTAGTCATCACAAGCCAGATCCAATTTTACAAAGGCATTCAGAGTGAAATCGTCATTCTACGTTGAGTTTTAACAGTGTCCGGGATAGACTTCTATCAGCGACTTCTAGGGACAATAGAACTTTCGAAAATTACCAAAAATAACCGCAAGAAAGTTCTAGTCTGCTTTTAAACGACTTTAGTCTGCGTGCTGAAAATTAATTCAGGATCTGAAAATTAGATCGACTTTAATGTGAGCAAGCTTCACTCCTCACTTGCATAATATACCATACTATTCTAAAGTAGATGTATGTTTTTCTTATGTCAATGGATCACTCTAGAGCATAGGTGAAACATTATAAATAAGTTTACGCAGCAGGTCATTGCGTTGCCCAGGCTCTAAATTGCTTGAAAACTAGCATAAGTAGCAAAACAATTAACAGCTTCATTTTGTTGGCTGACGTAGCACGTTTATTTAGCCCAGAGAGTGCGAGACAGATTATTTACTCTCTCCTTTAAGAATGGTCGTCGTCGTCGGAAAATGAGGCATCGTGTGGCTCCAGGTTGTCGAATCGCAAGTTATCCGCAGCTCAGAAGGTCTACCTATATAGGTATCTGTACTCAATAATGCCGATGGAACTATAGACAACTTGTGTTAAGCCTGCATGACCTTTCCGAATTGAAGAAAAAGAGACGGGGGAACACTTTTTGTTCGCTGTTTGAGATCAATGTGTGTGTGCTTTTGAGATCAATGTGTTGGTTGACGAACACAGCAGCTCTTCGATGCCCAACAAGCGACTTCCATGCATCCGCTGGTTAATAGGCTATATTGATCTGTCTGATTGGCATACCGTATAGGATATCAATGCATCTAAGACGAGTCAAAATTCTGACACAATTTTTGATATGTTAGATGTGAGGAACCTCTAGATATCAAACGCGATTTATTCATCAGTTGTTTAGGTTTAACATAGATCACTAATCGAAAACAATACAAGAAACCATGTTTAAACTGAGTGCTAAAACAAAAAAGAACTGCAGTGAAACAACGCAAGCTTTCCTACATATGTACTTCTATGTATTAATGTTTCTACTCCCAGCACTTAAATCTTCTCACTACGAGTATGTATGTACTTTCTTCTAGAGATGGGCGCGGGATATCGGGACCCACGGGACTAAAGTCCTTTCCCAACACTCCGATGAAACCGCAACCGCCGCAAATTCAGAAAATCTTTCTCGATGCAGGATATATGCACTTTTTTTATGTACTGAGACGAAAACGAGCAACAAAGCAGAACAAAATAATCGGAAGATGCCAGAAATTTTATTATTTTATTTTTTATTAATTTGAAAGATATGTGAATTTTCCTTAGTGATAGATTTCGGAACCGACGGGACCCGCGGTACAATCCTGAAAAACGTCGGTATGGGCGGGCTCGGGACTTGAAAATTGAATATCGGTTTGTGCGGGATCGGGATTAAATATTTAGTCCCGTGCCCATCTCTATTTTATTCCCTCCCTTGTGCCACCAACACATTAAAAACGAAAACTGAAAGCAATAAATTCCAACGAAACTATGCGAATATCAACTAGAGTAATAACAACACCATTATCAACATCTTCCACGCTTGGAGTGGCCTCAACCCCATCAAAATCCAAATCGGGAAACGTAGTGTTGCGCTGAATAGAAATTCAATACTGTAAAATTGGCGAAAACAATTGAATTGATTCAGAAGCTGCGCGAACGTAGAATAAATAACAATAACAATGGCAATAGCAATAGTAACAACAACAACACCGAATGCGGCAGCGTCACAAGCGTGCAATAACAATGAAAACAGCAGCTATAACAGCAGGATGTCTACGATAACAACAACAACAACAGCAACAAAATAAATGGAAGCAACAGCAGAAGCATATAGCAACAATACAAATGGATAGGCAGCCACACAGCAGGAGCTTAGCAAGCGTAGAAACAGGCGGAGCGGAAACTGTAGCAGCGCCAACAGCCTTACCACCAACTCCATAATAAAGGGCTACAATATCTACACAGTTGCAGCGGCATTAAAGCCAATGTACTGGGCAATAACCAGAACAGCAAAACAAAAATCGCAACAGCAATGCGGCAATCGAATTGAAATTGCAATGAAAACTCAGCGGTGCGCCTAGGAGTCGCCAAAACTGGATGCTGCATGCCGGCGTGGAGCTGGGAGCGCTTACCCATACATATGCCAGCAAAACTTTAATGCGGGCGAAAATGCGAATGTGAAGTCGTAATAGGCTGATAGTTTGTGTGGAAACCCCACTGGCTATAGGGGCATTATAGGCGCGCGTCTTTAAGCATAGTAGAGCAGAAAAAGAAGGAAAAAATTTCTTACAAAAAGTGAAAAGAAAAAAACAAACATTATCAGTAGAACAATGGGGCGGCAGCAGCAACATCTGAGTAAAAAAGTTCAAAAAAGAGCACAACAAAAACGAAAGAAAACAACTGCATAATGCGCCAACAAAGCAAAACAGAATTTATCATGAAATCACAATTTAAATTTATTTCAGCGCATGCGTAAGTCGATTTGTGTTGTTGCTCGTGTTTAGTTCGTTGTACTTAATGCCGGTGTTCTAGTGGTATGCCATTGTCTGCGTAGGTACATATGTACGTGAAATACGCAAAATGGCATGCGAACGATTTATAAGCCGCCAATTTGAAATTCAGCAATGCAATGCGCTGACTTGGTGCAACGAATATACGTGTCTATTAGGGTGGTGCTTAAAATATCAACGTCTAAATTTTTGTTCTACGTACAAAATAAAGACATCCACGCAAATTGAAAAATTAGAAAAACAAATTAAATAAAAAACGAAAATTCCACAAATTCCACAAAATTTTGACGATCCACGAAAATTAAAATAATTTAAATAATTTTTAGAATTACAAAAAATCGCACAATTTTGACAAAGTTTTGATTTCGGCAAGCTATAAATCTTGTTCCACGTACAAAATAAAAACATCCAAGAAAATTTTAAAATTTTAAATAATTTTTAAATAAAACAAATCGCACAATTTCGTCAATGTTTTGATTTTTTCCAGCTATAACTCGTATTTTGCGTACAAAATAAAGGCATAAAAGAATATTTTAAAATTTGATAGGAGACGCTACCGGATTGGAAAAAAATGTTTATAAAAAAATCGCGCAAATTTTAACAAATTTTTTTACTTTGAGCAGCTACAGCTCTTGTTTGTGGATGTATTTATTTGGTACGTAAAATGTATATGTTTATATTTTTAAGTACCACCCGAATACTTACGTAGCTTTAATATTTTGGCATGTATCTAGTTACTAGTTTCCTAGTATGTAGTGTAGGAGGAATATTTCAGAGTTCAGATATATGTACATATGTACACATGTAGTTCACCGTGGATATAGTGGCGGCGGATCTTTAGACCAAAATGAGCCATTTAGTACTCCAATGGAACTCCGACAAGGGCATGCACTTGAATCTGCTCCTAGATACAGAGCTGCCGTGTATACATTGAATTAGGAAGGCATCAGTTACCTTATGGTTGGGAAGCTATTGGAAGCTCTCGCCAAAAAATAATTTCTCCACTATACGAAAACATAGTTGCCAAACTATTAACATTAAAATTTTTAGGTATTTGGGAAATTCCCGAAATGTCTGGAATAGAAAGCGAGAAAGTGATAAGTCTTAAGATACCCGGAAAACGGCAAGAAAATTCAAAAATTTCCAGTAAAAATACCGAAGATATTACGAAACGTCACGAAAAAGTCTGAATGTTTCCAAAAAATCTCGATATTGGTTTGAAGGTGCTTTTAAGCCTAAAAAATTCTGAGTGCTCCCGAAAAGTCTAGAAAAAATCTCGGTAGATCACGAAAACAAACCCGATATGGCTCGAAAAAGTCCAGAACGTGCCAAGTAAACTTCAAAATGCCCGAAAACCATATTGAAAATACTCCCAAACGTCCCGAAAATATTCTGAACGTTTTCAAAAAATCTCCATATTGGTTAAAGGTGCTGTTCAGTCTCAAAATTCCCTAGCAGTCCCGAAAAGTCTAAAAAATAATAAAGCTCCCGGTGGATCCCAAAAACAAACCCGATATGCTTCGAAAATATTCCGAAGGTTTCGTAAAAATACATAGAGGTCGCGAAAACAAAATAGAAAGTCTACAAAAATCCTAAAAAGTCCATTAAAAAACTCCACAGTTCACGAAAAATTCCGAAAAGCCCCGAGAAAAGTCCCGGGAATGATTTTGTAATTATCCCGAAATGCCGTACAAATGTAACAAATTTTAAGAAAATCTCGAAAAAAGTCGAAAATGCTCGAAGAGAGTCATAAAATAGTGTCGTGAAAATACACAACAAACAAAGTAAATTTTTTAATTCATTAAGAATTTATGTACTTATAATCTTAAACTAGAGACCAACTAATCCAACCTTGAAAAAGCGGTACTATACTTTTCCCCAAGCCTTTTTGATTTCAAAATCTGCATAGCATTTATTTACTGTCTCTGCTTGCTGTCGAATTTTCACTTTTAAGCTTAGTATCCAGCTCTCAAGAAATATTTTTATTTCTCATCATTGTTTTCTTGAGGGTTGAAAACTAATTTCAAAACTTTTGATAACTAGAAGAAAATCTATTTTTTATGTACAATTTTGGTTTTTCTTGAGAGCTGTATGCTTACTACTTATGCTTTAAAGTAGACGCCTAGGACGTATTTGTTACTTTTACGTACCTTTAAATCTTTTAGATCTTATCTTTTTTGTGATATGCGTTGCTTTATCTTGACCTACTAAGATAGATAAGAAGACAAAAAAGTGGACGTTTTATGAAACAACATCCATACAAATGTATGTACATTAGGCTGCCTCACACTCAATATAAGAAAAATAAATAACAATTCTTCTTCTTTAAAGGAATTACCAAAGTGTATGAAATTTTTAACTTTCGTCAAAATATTCACCAATGAAAAGGCTACTTTCTCCTCTTTTAACTTTTTACATATTTACAAATTTACACCAGACCCAAAAGTTCCGCCTAATTTCTTTCAAACTCTAACTCGGAAATGAAAATTAGTTAAGAAATGTCTAAGTTCGGGTTTTCGAAAACTAGATTCAAAATTGCATTTATTTGAATTTTTCAGAGACCATTTAGTGAGAAAATCAAAGAAAAAGATAATTTTCATGGATAACTGAACTATTAGAAATGAGCACAAGTTGAGCAAAAATGTTTTAAAGAAAGTCTAAATAGATGACAAAAAAAATACTTTTTCAGGGTACCTTAAACATGAAAATTAATTGAGACATCGAATCGAATAATTTAAGATTTAAATTATTTAAAAAGTTAAATCAACTATTAAAATATGGGCTTTATTTCTTAACTTCATGCAGGAGGGTTTCTGTTTAGAAAGTAAGATTCAATTTGAGTTAAAGCAATTAGGCAATAGAAATATCTATCATCATATGGGTGCCAAACGAAAGAGGAAGGAATATATATTAAAGAGGGTTGCCACGTTTTTAAAATGTTGTATATAATTAAATTATACCCAAGTTATATGGGCGTCAAACGAAATAGTATAAAAAAAAAGCTGTATGGTTTGAACATTTAGAATATTTTTGAGGTGTTTTAAGAGGGTTGCCATCGGCTTAAAAGGTCAAGTTTAAGGTACTTAATCAGTTAAATGGTAAAAGATGGCTATATTTCTGAACTATATCTACTCGAGTTGCCAAATTCAACTTAATTAATCAGTTATTTGAAATATATGTCAACAAAAGGGACTTAATTTTTTTAATACCTTTAAAGAGGATTGCCACCTGTTTCAAAATTGGAATTTATTTAACTTATGCACAACTTAAATGGAATATTAAAATATGGCTGTCCAACGAAAGTTTAAAAAAAAAACATTTGTTTGAAAATATTTGTGATTAGTGTTGCCACCCATTTGAAAATAATATCTATCTAACTACGTATCTACCACATTTCATTCAGAAACAGCTGGAAGGATTGCAGTGAAACATTTGAAATATTTTGTTAGGTTTTAATAGCGTTGCCAGCTGTTTTAAAAGTTAAATTCAATTTTGGCGTTTTGAGGCAACGCAGTTGCACTAGTATAAAAACAGAAATATATACTTACGACTAATAAAACAAGGTTTCCGGCCAATAAATGGTTATTTTCCTAATGTACATTATATTTAACGTTCTTTGAGAATACATACATACAAACACATATCCTCTCTTAGTTAAGTAAATACTGATAATAACTAAACATTTCTTAAACGGTCGGCATTTTGAGTCCAGTGCGCAAGTGATCATTTATAACTCACCATAAATATGTATACTTTGCTCGACTATATAAGTACTATGTAACAATGCTATTTATTTATTACGCCCATAAATGCCTGCTTTTGTTTGTGTACTTACTACTATTTCTTTTCTTCAAAAGTTATGATAAGATTACGTGCGTTATTTTGAGTACCAATATTTTGCTTTCTTATCAACTTCTTATTTTGCTTGCACTTGCTTCTAGGTACATACATAGTTACGCTCTACTAAGGTTATTACGAGGGGAGCCTGTGCGCTTATCTATGTACATATTTATGGGCGTATGTATGTAGTATGTGTAGCTGGTATACCAAAAGTATTGCTATGCGATTGTAGATATCAAAATGACCGATATCAAACGTTGAATAGTTTCCTTAGTATAACATAGTTTGTTAGATTTTTAAGTGCCCAGTTTGATTTAATAGCTAGCGGCTGTGAGACGTGTCTAATGCCGGGTTCGCATATCCGGTGGTGCCTGCAATTTTGAGCAGGCAACGAACATGTGATCAAATTGGACTTTGAGGTAAGCTGGTATTTTATGCCGCTTTTAGTTGAGATTTTTAATTTTAGTACATATTTGCTTTTTTCTCCTTTCTTACAGTCGCCTGCTATTAGGCGAACCCATTGAAGCTCTAGCTTGGGTTGAATAAGCGCAATGTATGATCCATAAGCTTTTCTAGCTCCAGAAATATGATGCATTGTAAAATGGAGAATTTTAAATGATTTTTTCAAAAAAGCGCTTAAAAAAACAAATAACAAATTGCCACGATATTTTATTATATTTATGCCAAGAAGAGAGAGAGCACGCATAAAGGAATTATCTCTTTTAAATATTGTTTGCGTCAAATCCAAAAACTGTCGGTGACTATTCGGAAAATTTGTCGTTAATCTCTGCAAAAAAAAAGGCGCCGATTAATATATCCACGTCATGCCACGATGAGACCATTTAGCAAAAATTGGGCTTCGTAATCCAACTGCCGTACAAAACAAAATTAAAGAGGGTTATATTCGAAGACATTACTGAGTTTAGGGAACAAAAAGTATGCATTCTTAGAAAAATAAATGTTTTAACTTTTAGAAATCCTAAAAAAAATACAGGCATTTTCTGCAAATCGTACGTGTTGAAATCGGTGCAATTTACAAAACCTTTTCTGGAGATTGCTAAACAAAAACGCTCAAATTTGACTCATGACGAGCGTGATGTGATTTTAGCAGTTTCCATTTAAAATATTTATTACTCTCATTACAAATATTTAAAAATATTTGGCAAATAGTTGCGATTTCAAATCGTACGATTTGCAGAACAGGCCTGAGAAGCTGATATTTAAAATATTGTGAAAAAACTGGAATTGCATATATGTATGTATGTATGTATATTCCAGTGTAATTAAAATTACAAATTAAAAATGTACAAACTTGTTAAGCAGTGACTTAGAAGTTACTGCTTTAAATCTGAAATGGATGAAAAATTTTATGAACGAAAAATTATTTTCTCCAAAGATATTTTTATGTATCTTATCGACATATCACTATAATTGACTATATGTACATATAGATACTTTCCTTCACTAAATATGTAGTATAAATACTACAATTCCTTAAAGTAATATTCGTATAAATATGCATAACGTTAAAACTTTTGAAAAAATGTATGCATGTTTCTTCAAAAAGTTGCAATTAGTATTGCGGTAAGAGCTTTAGAAAGCTTTGAAGAAACTTTGTACAATTTTCTATTTTTTATAAATCCTTTTATTTACACATTTTGAATAGATTTACAAATGTATAATATGTATCTGCGTATATATGAAATGAATAAAAAATATATAAATACTGAATAAATGAAAACATTTAAATTTTATTTTTTACAACAAAGGTTATTGATGCAAATTCTATTGGTCCAGGCTTAAAAAGAAAGACCAAAGATAAATTTTTAAATCAAATACTTTCACTTGAAATTCAAATCACTTCAACGTTGCTGAGTGGCAAACGAGTGTGAGTGTCGAACGATAAATATAAATAAATAAAATAAACGGTGTTTCATATCAGAAAAATCAATGGTATGGAAGATAAACGGTGGCGAGAATGTAAATAGGAAAAAGACACTTTAGGCAATTTTTCTTTGTTTAAAAAATGTTTATTATTTTTTTATGAAGATACATATAGCATACTATCAAAAAATCCCTGTAAATAAAAATTTCAAGCAATTTATAAAAACTCGATTGTTTTTAATTTTAAATTCGTAATTTACTAATTTTACTCAACTTCGGTGTAAAAAAAAATTCATAACTCAAATTTTTGTAGAGTGCACCCCGTCATACATATACTTAAATATTGCGTAATACTCAGAGCTATCATTGTGATTTTTTTTTAAATTTTTTGAGATGGCATATTTTCACAAAAATATTTTTTTTACAAAAAGTTTTTGTGAAAAATTTTTAAAGAAAAAAAAATGTAAACATTTCTTTTAATGAAGAAGTTGGATGTGTGTATGTGTGATTTTTTTTTAAATTTTTTCCTCGCCTCGTTCTCGAGATATTTGGAAAATTATTAAATCGATTGGTTTTTGTTTTTGTGCTGTAAAGTTTTTAAAAATGTATTAATATTTGTTTATAATTTATGTTTATCCAGCAAGCCTAAAAATTTGAAACAAATCAAACACATGAAGGGTTAAACCCGTCCATTTTGGTATGGAATTTTTGATATAGAATTTTGTAAAATCTTGAAGGTTTTATTGTTTTTCGTTATAATTAAAGACGACTTATGATAACGATAAACACCTGCACAAAATATTTGCACTTCTTAAAGTATTTATAATAAAATTAAGAATCCGAAAAAAATCGATAGCAATGACGAGACCTGTAACTAAATTGTCGATAAAAAATATTTGTATGAGAATAAACACAAGTATATTATCACACAGAAAATATCTACAACTGTCAGCTAAGCACTCAATAGAACCCACGGCCCACGGCGTGATAATAGCGAAAAGTGTCCTCTGGGAACTCTAAAGTGCTACAAGAGCGCAACGAATGAGTGCCAAGATACGAGTAAACTTGAAAATCAACGCCAGAGTAGGCAGAAAATTGGTGATCAAATTGATGTGAGCAAGTAAGCAATGATAGCCAACCTACTCTATACTTTGTTCCCACCAACAGCAACAACAACAATTTGAGCATATTGTGTGCAAGACTGCAATTAAAATGCGAAACACGTACAAAATGTCAACACGGACGATGATGAATTAAGTGCCAGCGAGTGCCAGTTGCAAGTTGGTAGAATGCAGGCAAGCAGGTTGTAGTAGTAGAGCGGCAGTTGTTATTGGTTGGGCACAGCAGCAAAAAAATAAAAAAAATAGGAGTTGGACATTGATTAAGTTGCACTAAGCAAACAACTAACCAAACGATCGGCCAGAAGCCAATGTCCCTGCCACAGCACGGCCAAGCGACTAGAGGTGTAGCGATGATATGCACTCAAAAAGACTGTGATTTTAGGCGCACAGGAACATGAATAGGCTACTTTGTGCTTTTAATTAGGTTAAATTGAAAGTGACGTTGCTATCGCAGAAGTGCGCTACGTACTTGTTGCATGACACGTAGAAAGTGATATTTAAGGGATAGGCAGACGTGGTATGGATTTCGTATTTTCAAGCAAAGTTGCGAAGAAAGTGCGCAATAAGCTGCATTTTCTGAATGCAAAAAAAAAATTTGAAAGGTTAATGAAAAAAATGGAAGTTTTACGCTTGAAATTTTAATACAGAAAATATTTATTTTTTTAGAAACCTTTATCGCGCTCAACTAGGAATTTAAAAGCTCACGAACTTTAATTTTTCCGCCGCTTCTTTCGTTTGATTTTATTTTAAAGCCACTTTTCTGTTCGTTTTGCTATTCACTGCAATTTCTTGCAACAACCAAATTAGCGCTTGTTGCACGCAGTAATTACAAATATCGCCAGCGGTTGATCTCACCAACTCCTGTCGCTGCTCGCTTCAACGCTGCTGCAATGCTGTGCGGCGGTCGTGCATTTTAATTAAATGTCGAAAAAATGTTGCAAAGTTGTAATGAAGAAGCAATGCTGACACAAACAACGGCGAGTTGCAGCGCCAAGAATGCAGATCAACAGTGACAGATAGGCAGATGAGGCGAAGCAGTAAGGCGGCAAGCAAAGCTACATACATACATATGTACATAACAGACATGAGGCGAGGCCAGCTACTAGTCATGCACTCAACTCTACTCACATTCATAGTATTTTTCCTCTACTTGCGCCCATTCAACTTCCAGTTGCATGCATGCGCTTCACTGGCGGCGCTGTGCACCTCCATGCCAAAACATCTAGCCCCTACGCGTGCTTCCATACTAATTTCCTCGCTTTTAATCCAGCTGCTGCACTACTAAATAATTTATTCTTTTCACATCAGTTGCTATGCTTCTACGATTACTCAGCGATTGCCGCGCGATTAACCTTTTTGCCTTCGCAGTTCGATCGCCCCTTTTCTCTGGGTACAAATGTTTACATTTTGATTGTACTCGTACGCGCATGCGTAGCCGCTGCCCACAGCCAACTGATTGCTATCTTATAATTCATATGCATACCTGCGCAAATAAATAGTTAGTTATGCGTTAAATCGCTGCAGGGCTCATTTGCAACGAAGCGCTGTTCTCAGCACTCATTCGGCTGTGGCCTGGCTTTGTCGACCCGGACCTGCCTTCACTTTACTTTATTATCCGATTGATCTTTTAATCGCCACGACCGTAGCGATCTAACTGGTATTTCTTTGGCCTGCTCCCGCCGAACTGAGCCCGCGTAACAATGGTGCTCAGGGCGAGCATTAAATGCACAAGCGATGTAAGGTCTTCTTAATACGAGTCGCCTCAATTTTTCTGCCAAAAGCGGGCATTAAATTTAGTATATATTTAAGTTCTTGCTGATATGTACACTAGCGGTCATTACAATAGCACCCTCATTTCAAAGTGATATTGTTTGCCACTCATGTTTATTTATTAATTTTTAGGAATCTTCAAGTAAAATACAGTTCATTCTCTAACAAAAGCCTTATAAAGTTTAAAACTTTATAGGAAACTACAAAAATAAAAAAATCCCCCATATTTCCAACTTTTTTTTCCGAACTGTTAGAACTTTTTTGAGTACACAATTTTGTAGCGCGTTCAACTTCAGTCTAACAATGTGCAAGTTTACAGTGGCTAAAAATTACCGTCGATTTTTTAGAATCTTTTTCGCCGAAGGTGTTGCGTTTATTCGCGTTAAATGGAAGCAAATACGGCGAAAAAATTAAAAAAAAAACCAACGGTAATTAACGTCATATTTATCCTACAAAAATTTAATGAGTTATAAAATTGTGTACTCAAAAAAATTCTAACACTTCTGAGAAAAAGTAAGACATTTTTTACAAAGTTGAGTTTAGATGGGTTTTGTTAGAGAATGAACTGCATTTTCATTGAAAATTCTTAAAAATGAATAACACAGCTCAAAAAAATTTGGTCGTATTTTATCTCGAAAACGAAGCCGACATCATGTTATAGATTTTTTTATGCTGATTTGAATTGCACTTAAAAAATTTTTCTAGCACGCCCAGTTTTTGGAAAAAAACTGTTGGAGTGTCGAAAAATGGCAAATTTCAAAAAAAAAAACAATTCTTGATAAGAATCTGAACGTGGTTCTTCCGAAGAAAAAAACAACGTATTAATTAAAATCAAATTCGTCTGATGGATTCCTCAAACATATTTTTGTTGGTCGTATTATCTTCGCTTTTCAAAGAACAGCAATAAGCAAGTAGTATGTGGAGGTTTGTAAGTTGTCGCCTAGTATATATGTACATATGTATACATGCATACATTAGAGCGCATTCCTCTCCATAGAAAAAATATTTTTTTGCATCGGAATCATAAAGTCTATTATATTTTGAGACTTCCGCCAAAATATTTCATTGAAATATTAAGATTTGCGTGAGCTGGAGAAATTTTGGTAAGTTTTAAAAATACTTTTTCAAAAAAAATTTCTCAGGCGATAGACTTTAATCCTAGGAGGTCTGCATAAAAATGTTTTAAAATTCTGTCAACGGAATTCAAATAATGAGATTTTTTCAGGTATTTCCAAATCGGCTCAGCTCAAGTAAATCTTTATCAGAATATTTTCGCAGAAGCCATTAAAATAAAGCAAATTTTATAATTCATATGGAAAACCCGCAACTTGTTGTGTGGAGCCCTCCTAATATACATACACATATATGTATGCCATATTTAATTTTTTTTAGAAGATTTAGGCGTTTTTCGGATTCTTTCGAGGTTTTAACTTTTTCGGATTATTTAGCACCTTTTTGCGATTATGCGGAATTTTACGTCACGAAAGACTTGCGAACCAGCATTCTGAATTGTCTATGCGAAAAGTCTTGCGCTTTTCTAGGAGTAAAAAGTTGTCCAAAACCTACTTAGCAGCAGACCTGTATTCTATGAAGGAGACGTTAGCTCCTTAAAAAGGTACTTGATTTTCATATTGGACTTTGTACTGAATGCCATTGTTTCTCTTAAATCTCGAAATTTAACGCTTTTGTACGTTTTAGTAAAGATTATTTGCGGAATGCCATTGTTTAAGTTTATACAATAAATAACATTCTTAAAGCAACAACACTTGTGCAAGATATTTCACATTTTAAGTCCTGTACCAACCCGTTTCTACTTACACACGCTTCTCATAGTTTAGCAATTTACTTGCATACGCACGTTCATGTTCGCTATGTCACAAATGCAGTGCGAAAGGAAAAAATGAAAATGCATGCAGTCATGTACGTAGCTGCCTTGTGGCATGTGGCAAGTTGGCTGCATTGTGGACAGCTACATGCGTTTTGTGGTATTCCAATGCAAATAAAAATGTCTACAATCTTTCAACGAAATTGCTGATAACACCATGTTGACAATGCATTTAATTTAATTTATTTCTTGCTGGTGTTTTTGTAATTTTTGGAATTTCGTTTTTTTTTTGTGAAGCTGTCGAAATGGCTAGCCGCATTCATTTATTGCATTTTTGAATGTGCAGAAGATAAACAAATATAATTTCTTTCATATGTATGCTACATATATTATGTATATATATGTATAGCTTAAGAAATATGAGTAAATATATAAACATTGTGTAAACACGAAGGAAGTCTAGAATCCTTTCATACTGAGAACAGCGGAAATATGTTGCTTGGAAATCTCTCTCCCCGAGAAGGATCACACGACTCCATCAAGCGAGGAAAAGTCTAAACCACAAAAATGATTGTGAAAGCCTTAATCAGCCAAGTTATTTTTGGCGGCTGCACAAAAGATCAGCCTAATCAAGTCTGTTGCAATTAGAGGCCAACCAAATTCAAAGTCAAAGGAACACACCTCGAATAAATAACGCTCTCAGGAAAATATCGAGAGTAAATTTTAGGGACACTGTGAGCTAGGCAGCTTATGATGTATATGGGAAAGGAATAAGTCCCAGCACTTAGCGAGCCTAGGATGTAATCCTAGCAAAGCTTATTCAGTTATGAGATTAAGTTATCGTGCTCGAACCTCTTAAGAGATATGGCCACACTCAGGGGACAGTGACACCACCTAATATTCTCTAATCGCTGGTATCCTTGCGATAGGTTTGGTTACATTGGACGGCAGTTATATGTGGGCTCACTTTGACTCAGTGTTCTATTTGATACTACATATGTAATTGTTCCCCTCTAAATCACTTGGTGCTTAGCAAAAAAAAAATACATACGCTTCTACAATCCATCGCTTTGAGGTCATCGAGATCATCGAAAAGAAAGCTTTTGACGAAAGGATAGCTTTTTCTCTCCATTTTAAAAGAGCCGAACAATTCCATAGAAGATGTTGGAAGGCTTTTTTTCATCCTCATACATGCAGCTGCAGCATTAGTCGTTCCAGGATGTGCCTAGTCTAGCTGTGTATAATCCAATTAGACAATGTCCAATGAGAACTCCGGTAGCTATGCGAATGCCCTGCCTCCTTTAATATGTATGTATATAACGCTGGCCAGAGTATCTTGCCTATATGACAGGTCGGTTTCTTTTGCCATCTTTCATTGACTATCCCTATACATTTTTCATTCAGTACAAATTTATAAATTTGAGGAGGTATACCAGAGTATCCCTTATATCTCTCAGGCAATGTCGTTCTACTACGCGTGAGCTCGCCTTCCTTGCGAATTCCCTCAATGTCGCAATTGCCNTTGCCTATATGACAGGTCGGTTTCTTTTGCCATCTTTCATTGACTATCCCTATGCATTTTTCATTCAATAGAAATTTATAAATTGGAGGAGGTATGACCAGAGTATCCCTTATATCTCTCAGGCAATGTCGTTCTACTACGCGTGAGCTCGCCTTCCTTGCGAATTCCCTCAATGTCGCAATTGCGTGACTGCCAGTGAAAATGTAGATATTATGACTAAGAATCGTATCATACTGAACGCTGAATGATATACGTAATTGCTCCGAATAAACCCCGACCCAATACTCTTCTGTCAAGTTTTGATTCATCCGTGCAAACATGGATTGCTTTTCTTTCCCTGACTGTATGTAGTGACCATGCTTCCCTTGAGGAAACTCATAATCTTGGTGTTGGTAGTGCGGTTGAGGGCGATGTGCTAGGTTTTGCAGTGACCGATATGTGGCTGCGTCCATTTCTTGCTCGCGTTAAGCCTAATGGCTCGAACGACGATTTTTTAGAGCTTGTAGTTGGACCGTAGTCAATGTAGAACCAAGTGCGGAAGGGACTCATTGCAATCGCTAGTGTTATGCTGACATCATCGAAACAACCAAGTATTTTAAGAAAAAGTCANACAATTTTTTAGAGCTTGTAGTTGGACCGTAGTCAATGTAGAACCAAGTGTGGAAGGGACTCATTGCAATTGCTAGTGTTATGCTGACATCATCGAAACAACCAAGTATTTTAAGAAAAAGTCAGACAGGTACCAAAGCTGGCTCTGCCCTGGGTAAGAATTCTAACCCGGCGGAAATTAGGCTGGGTCGAAGGAAACCCTAATGTTAGGTTACGGCAATGAGCCTACAACGACGAAGGAAGTCGGAAGAAATCCGCCGAAAGCGGCCGCAGGTGAAGTCGCAGTTGGATTCTGACCTAATGGTATTTGGCGGAGTTACAAGTACCACTAAATGTCTTTCGACTGGTCGAGAGAGCTTCCGAGGACTGCTTGACGGGTGCCTCACGCTGGGCTCAAACGGCACGCCATAACGGCAAGGAAGACACACTAAGATCGGCGCATAGCCACTAGAATGTAGGCACGCTACGGAGGGCAGCTTTCTGATGAGGTTTCCGAAAACGATCAGCCACATAGCCGCACAAGAGGGGGAGATGTGCCTACAAAAGGAGCTTCAGGCTGGTGCGGCCCCAGAAATAATTAAAAGCGTTGGCTTGGCTATCTGCGCAGTTTTCTTGACACTGCTTAAAGAGGTATCTGCATCACCTCGAAGCTGCGAGAGTTCCAAAATGCACACACGGCATTTTAAGCGTATTCTTTGCGCCGACTAGTAATCGATGTGGCTCCAAACGGAGGCAGATTTGCTGGTTGTGGTAGTCTGTAGGAGCTAATCTTGAGGCCTTGGACAATAAGAATCTACCCCTTCGTACGAAGGCTCGTGTCTGGCTTACTGCCAAACTTTCCGATGCATGACTCTAAGGTCTCTTGGACAAATTACCCTCATTTCAGCTCAATGACTTGAAAAAGTTCTACTCTATGCCTCTTCCTAAGTTGGAATATATATGAGAATACTCTGGCCGAATTGAAAGCCTATTAAGGAATTCTTAAGTATGGCAGCGAGCTCCAACCTAACAACAGTAAAAACTCACCACGAGTAAAAAGATGGAAGGAAATTAATGCGTTCTGCTTCATGTTCTTATAGGGACTTCTGTGTAGCTCCATTCCTACCTATCGATCCTAACCTCAACCAATTCCTCAACGTGTCCTCCTTCTTCTATAACCGGCCTTCTCTCCAGCCCCTAACTAGGTACTTCACTTTACCACTTGTTTTTCATTCTGCTCTGAATATTTTGTAGTAGGTACTAGAATTCCACCCACGCGTGTTGCAATTTTCACACATATTCACAAAAGTATATATGTACATATTTATGTATGTGTATGTAGCTACGTTCAACAATTCATCTTTTGGGGTTCATCGAACTGCCTAACGGTAGCATGTGGCACAAGTGTGCGTGCTCCTATGAACTTGTAGAGAACGTGTGGCATTTGGCATACTAGCGGAACCATTAAACTCTCCATCGAATGCCAAATGCGGCGGCTTAAACCATTTGGCGCATTGGTAGCGCGCCGAAGTTTAATGTGTTTTGATGCGGAAT
This sequence comes from Rhagoletis zephyria, assembly GCF_001687245.7. NCBI lineage: Eukaryota > Metazoa > Arthropoda > Insecta > Diptera > Tephritidae > Rhagoletis > Rhagoletis zephyria. The sequence goes on along the minus strand of NW_016160746.1, from coordinate 16,245 downwards.
GCCAAATGGGTTTCCGCCATGTTTTTTATTTTTGAATTTAGTGAAATAAGAGATAGTGCAGTAGCAAATAGATGGCAGCGGAGAAGAGTTGCAGGCACTCTCTGCCAGATGGAATCTTGTGAGGAAGAAAAATGGGCATGAAGTACTTTTAGTAAGCATCACGGCAGAAGGATTTTAGTGGATACTTCGTGTGAAAAACGCTTTACTGTCTACTGCATTAGATCTCCTTAAGGAGACAGCGTGTTCCTTCTTAAAGAGGAAGAGTATATACATATTTTTCTTTTTTTCAATTTAAGTCAACTGAATTGGAGGAAATTCCCAGTAGGATACGTCGCCTACTCCAATTTCATTTCCATTGCAACATTAACTATGAAAGAGTTACAGTTTAATTAAGTTAAGAACGCGAAATATGCACACGTAAGTATGAAACACGTTCTACCTTAACAACAACCAAACTTTTTTCAAGCTTTTCATTAAGCAAAGTCACACATAAATACTTATGTACACTCGTAATGTTTAATTGTAAATGAATTAGTTGTTGCAAGTGAACATTGCCGTATTTCAAAGGCAGACCTTCCTAGCAACACTCCCCAGTTAATTCGCGCACTGATAAATACATGCATACATATCTTGCTTTTGAATTATTATTTTTTTTTTGCTACATGTGTGCGAAAACATAGTCTTTTTGCCTGCGGTTTGTTGAGCACATTACTTGGTAAACAATGCGACTTTCCTTGCTTGCAATCATTGCATTCGTTGCTCGGTGCACGTTTCGAATGAGCAGCGAATGAAACAAAGCAAAAAGAACGGAAAGCATAGAAAGTCGGAAAAACAGCGCATTTCAGTTGTTAATGTTGCATGAATACTTGCAACAACATGGAAGAGGTTGCGTGGTTGTGTCCTCAGTTGATTTGCAGCAACCGTAATGAGCGCTGAGGTCGTGGTAAATGAAGTGACGACAGAAGAAAAGAGGGGTAGTGAAGGATATCATTATTATTAGTGTGGATGGCAGTGGTTGGAACGATAATGTCGGCTATGAAAACATAACTGCGTTTATATGTAAGGACACCAGAAGGGATACGTTGAGTTAGTAAGGATAATGCACTGGATCTTTAGTATATAAATGAAAATTTANAAAAAAAAATTTGAACGGAATCGTAATGATGAGATTTTTGATGCTGTTTTTTAACTTTTTTCAAAGACTGGTATAAGAAAAACTTGAATAACTGAGCATAAATTATTCTGATTTAGACTTAAGAGGTGTCGGTGGAAAGGTATATTCTCACCCTTTTTATTTCTTTGCTAATAAACTCATTCAAAGGACGAAAGAGAAAGGTAGGATGAATGAACGTCATTCAAAGTTGAATTAAGATGTGTTGGTATTTGAAAAAAGGAAAATTGGGCCACGAATGATTTTTTTTACAGAAATAGAAACAGTGTTAAAATACCTATCTACTGAGATCCCATATGTCTAAATCAGAATAGTTTTGGCCCAGTTATTCAAGTTTTTCGCAAATCAATCTTTGAAAAAAGTAACAAAAAAACAGCGTCAAAAATCTAATTCTTACGATTCCGTTGAAAATATTTTTAAATATTTGTATGTAGATTTTTTAAGCTTAATCTGTTTTGTCATCTGAGGGGAGTTGTTTCAAAAAGTTCTTTACGAAACTATTTTTATTCATAAAAAACTCCCTTTTTGGAGGTGTTTTCAAATCGGTCCAGCTCACTTAAATCTTAATATTTTTCCCAAATATTTTGGTGAACGTCTTAAAATATAATAACTTTTGTAATCCCGGCGGAAAAAACGCAAATTATTTTGGTGATGCAGTCTAATGTACATATGTCTTGATACGCTTTGTGCTAATTATTAAATCGCATGTTTCCTTGCGTTAACATCGACACAATACCTTTGAATTTCAATTTACGTATTTGGATGTATGACTACATACATATATGGAGATGTACCCTGAAGGAAAATCTCAAGAAAAACAAGCCCAACCCAATGGCAATTTTTTTGAAGTTATATCTTTCCATTTAAGTAATATTGGTTGTAAATATAAAACAAATCGGACCATAAATGCGACCAAATATTTCGACTCCTGCGCCAACTATCATTAAACTTTTTTTTGCGGAGTTATTTCTTTTCATAAATATGGTGTTTTCAAATATCCCTACACCTTCGCCACCTGGCGGATTAAATCTTTCATATTGCATTGTCATCTCTCTCCCTGAGCCAAATTTGATGTTTCAAGTTTCTAGAACATCGGGAAGTTAGTTACAGATGTTCCTGCTGGGTATGTTGATATGTACATAAATAAATATGTATATAGAAAAACGCTATGTTCAGTTAGCCTCTGGCGAGCATGTCGCGCCACCTTTTTTGACTAACTAACTAATATTGGGCATGCCAGTAGGGCAGCCAGTCTGCGCCCATTTCTATTGAGGGCACATTAGGACACGGCCATGGAAACATGCGTGCTATTTATTTAGGTACCTAATTTTTGAACCACATAAAATTAGCAATGTGTGCGTGTGTGTATTTATGTCGAAAGTTGTTGAAAATTTTAGTGTCTGCTTGGTAGGCGTTTAAGTATACTTCACTTGCATAGACCGATGTATTTTTGTGCTCTTATGCATAGTTAGTGCCAACTGGTCACCTGCTGCATGCGCTCATTATTGACCAACTACATTGGAAGTACAGCAAAAAAAAAAAACTTGTTTCAAATTTCATGTGTTCATAGTTGTGTTTTTTTACAAATTATCCAGTAACTTGCCAATAACTCTCCAGTAACTTTATTTTTAAGAATTCGCTCTCATAGAAAAAATTTGCAAAAAAGTACGCGAACGCTTTTCCAGTAATAATTTGCAAGTTTCATGAACAGCTGATAAATTGGTTGTTTATTCGCAGCAAATTCCTTATAAAACAATATATTTTGTATTTAAATAGGTTTATTTTGTGAAATTCAACAATAAAAAGCCACAAACAGTTTCCTTATTAGTTTAAATTTCATCCAGCAACATGCGATCAGCTGTTTTTCGTACTGGCAAATTCTTACAAGTAAAAATTTATCCAGTAAAATCCAGTAAAAACTTGCAACTTCAGCTGTCATTTTTCGCTCTCTCAATTTCCCCTACTTTGCAAGTTTTTGCGTACGAAAACGCCAAAACATGAAAATTCGTAAAAACTTTTACTGGATTTTACTGGAAATGAGTAAAAAAACGCAACTCATGTGTAGTGGGCGTTGTTGTGCAACACAAAAGCATTAAATGTATTGTCACATTTTATAGAGCAGTCGTGCGCCGCGCGTCCCTCCAAATTAGAGCAACAGTGGACATGCATGCCAATAGCTTTCTAGTAATATTCATTGTTTATTACATGCAGGCTGTCCCAAGCACACACTCAAATACATACATACATATATCTTTGACCGTTAGTTCATTATCGCCTCCTGGAGCACGTGCACTCGAGTTTATTAAATTAAATTTCCAGCATAGTTCAAAGCATAGCTGCAGAATTGCATTTTAGTTCCCTTGTGTGGGTGTGTGTCCCTGGGTTGTCTATTGCGCACAAGTGCACATGAAATTAATTTACTACCTGCGCGATATTTTAACAGTGTTTTGCATTGTATCCATGTGTTTGCGCAAGCTTTTGTTAATACTGGTTACTAAATACTAATACATATTTTCCTCTAATTTTTTTTTTTTATATATTTTATGTCCTCTTGGATGAAGCATCCACTCACTTTAACCATTTCAGACACCTGCTTAGTTAAATTTTAATCAGTAATTATATAGTATGGAAATGCGGAATTTATTACATACATATGTAGGTATCACTGGGTGATACAACTGGAGTTGGAGAAATATGTAGAAGTATTCATATAAGGCCCCAGTTTTTTTTACAGTGGAATTTCTCAGGAAATATATATAGGTCTTCATTTCATTTACATTCGTACTCGATGTCATTGTGATTATTGATATCGACATCATAAATTTCATCGATATTTTTACGTCAATCGATCGCTTTATTTTAAGCTTGATGTTATCACCATATATGTTTACCGTATCTGTTATCGTTATTATTTAGAATTTTCGAAATAAATATCGGTAATTTCGTTTCATTGTTAAATTTGATGTTATCGCTGTATGTATATCGTTACCGTCATTGTTATCGTTTTAGCGTAAAATTATCGATTTAGATATCAGTATCGATAACTGCATCGTTTCGAATTAAAATTTGTTTGTAATTTTTGCTGTGGTCATATATAACTAGCCCATATAGGTGGCGTACCATATATCGATAACTATCGATTTATATTTGCTACTGTAAAGTTTCCTGTTATTGTTTTATGTTCGTTATTTCAAACGAGGATATTACCGCCATTTTTCATTATCGATACTGTTATCCTTGACGATTATATTTGATCGATATCGATAACAGCAGCGCCACCTTTTTTAATAGAAAATTTCATGATTTTATTTGTTATCGGTATGTTTATAAAAAATATTGTTTAGTTACCTTTTTTCTAAGGAGCTAACTCGTTATGTATTAATTTTATCTTAATTATCGATAACTAACGATTTAAATTTATTATTTTTGGCTATATGGTTTGTTTTATTGTTTTATGGACGTCGATATTAAAATTATATAAATCTCGTTATCGATACTGTTACCAGAACGTTTATAGTTATCGATATCAGTGTGTCTATCGATAACTCTATCGTTTCTCTATTTTAAAATTTATATAAATTATATTTCTTGTTTTTGTTGATCTTCGCTACAATTAACGAAAACTTATCGTTTGTCAAAATCAAAAGCTATCGCTAGAAAAAGTTTTTAGGCAGCTTAAGCTTTGAAAAATACGAAAAATAGTTTTAAGCGAATCAGCGAATATCACGTAGCGAAAATACGGGTTAGGTATAAAGAGTTTTATTTTTAAATCATTGCAAAATCGTTATTTTTCGATGAAGAATAATCGTTGAACTCAGATTTTTATGTTTAATATCAAATTAAATCACTTTTTTATCTTCGATCAAAAACAGATAATTGTTAATTAGCGAAATTTATTTCTTCTTCCGCTGTCTTCTCCGCACTATTCCATTATCATTATTAATCTTTTACCCGCAAACGCATGTGGCACGTTGCAATACGCTGTTGTGGTTGTCATTATTTGTTGCCAATCTAGATTGCGTGCATAGTGAATTATAAATGCCGTGTGAATTACTGTGACACAATGGTGCGATAAGTGGTGCGCTTTTTAATTTAAAATATTAAAAACCACATTTGTAATTCACAAATTCCAATCAATCCCTAGAAATTGCATTAAAATTGCTGACATATAGACGCACTCAGAATAGTAGCAACTATAACTAGGACTTCTAGGCTAAAATAGAATATGGCACAGTTGTCGGCCAGAAGATAGCGAAGAAAGTGTCCAGCATTTTCTGTGTCTTCAGGTAGTAACTGTACTGAAGGAGCTCTTAGTAACACAGCAGTGGATATACCAAGGGCTGCTATAAATAAGCGATGCCAGTTAATTCATCAGGCAGGCAAAATGGGTTGATCAAGCCATATTTAATGGTCATTAGACCATACCAGCTTAGTCCATACCAGCATACCTTCGAATCTAAAGTATTTTTAGACGGCAGTTTTTAAAATATATTTTTGCAAAGCAATTTCGAAAATTTTGTGTGCCTAAAGAAGGGTTCCTCTTTATACAATTTCGGTGGCACCTACATTTAGAAATAATTTTTTAATAGTTCTACGGGAATAATCGAAATACTCCATTAGTAAACTGACATTAGGGTGGTACGTGAGGATAATATGAAGTAAAGGGTATGGATATGAACTGTGACACAAAAAAAAATGTTCTCCTTGAGGCAAAAACATCGATACATCATGCTTTAAGATCCGTCTGTAAATGCCGTAGATATACTGACAAATTTAAAAAGGCGACCCCTACTTTTGGGATTTTTTTTTTTTCGAAATTGCCTTGCCAAAAAACCTTAAATTCAAACGTGTACGACGAGCTTTTTTTCTGGTACGGTGTAATATTCATTAAGGTGAATCATCGGAAAAAATCGAGTCAAATATTAAGATTTACGTGAGTTAGACCTCTAAAAATTTCATTACTTTGATTCCATTGATACATTTTTTTGATAAACATTTTTTTGAAGATCTTTAAGCTTAAACTCTTCTATCAGAAAAAATCTTTTTAAAACCAATTTTATTTATAAAAAAGCTTGATTGTTGGAGGTATTTTCTTTTTGTTTAGGAATATCTCGGCGTAAGTCTTGAAATACTTGTATAAGAAGTTTTATATTTCCGACGGAGAAAGAGTACCAATTTATATATTTTTTTTATTTGTATGGAGGGTGATGCGCCCTACTATACACAAATAAATAAAAGAGAATTATATTAAAATGGCGCCAAGAGAATTGTATTACAATGGCGCCAAATTCCGCTAATTGTGTGCCAGGGGGTTACTGGGAGGCACTGCAACCAATAGAGCGCCGCCTGTCTTGTATATCGGCCTAATTAACCTGTCCGGCACTACTGCATAAGTAACCCCTAGCCTAATGTAATATGACAAGGTAACTTAGTCGTAAATAAATCACCAAATTGATGCAAGCGATCGGCATGGCGAAATTAAAGATTAGGTATTTAGATGCTGAAACTTTCGTTTCAGGATTCCTACACGGACAAAATATGGGGCGGGCATACTACACCTGTTTATAATTTCACCATGGTTCGAGCTACCTGTCGTTTTTAGCGAATAAATATAAGTGAATTGAATCGAAATCAGCTTCTGCTTCAAGTTGCACATACACTGTCACTGGTCTACTACGCTACAAACTGCTTTTATTTATTCACAAATTCACTCCGATTGGCGCTCTCCTTTCCCCTCTAAATGGCATCACTCTGCACTTTATTGACGATTTATTATTGTTGTCAAACGTTTTGTTGTGAATACGAGAATTCGATTTTGAGCATTTCGGTGACAATAAATGTCAAAAACATTGTATTTTTTCAAAATGCAAAGCACGTTTCCGGGTATGTCTGAGAATTTTATATGTTCTATTTTTGTTTTTTTTTTTGTTTGCTTACCTGCCTTACTGCTGTTCGTTTCTCATATGTACGAATTCAAATATTTACGGCATTTTTTAGCCGCAGACCTTTGCGCATTTGCTTGTGACATTTCTTTCCATGTTGTTCCTTGGCTTATGTGCTTTATTGCCATTACACTTTGCTGTTGTGTGGCATGCGCCGTTGTTGTTGCCAGAGTCTGGCTTTTGCACTTTGCTGTGACATTGAAAGTCGACTCAGTGGGTGCTGCTGCTGCTGCTGCTGCTACTACTGCCTTCAACGTCATAACTCGTATCGCAGCTGTCAGTTCGTCGACATGTTTATTTCGCATGGCAGGCATCATTTTACGTCACACTGCAAGAAGGTATGCAATGACACGTAGAGTGGAATAAAAGCATGAAAAAGTCGAACGAAAAACAGAAAACACAGCAAAAAACAAATCATTAGTATAATGTCTTATGAGTTCTAACGGTTAGTTACTCTTTGGGTGCTTAGATTTTATTTACTTAGTATAAGCCTAGTTGTTCGCTACGAATAGGCCTAAACTTGGCCTGATCTGTCTTTCAAAGTTAACGACTATCTTTACGATCTTTCTCACTTCTTCGCCACGCGACGCCCTACGCTCTACCATACACAATCAATGGTGACCCACTTCAATACCTGAAGGAAGTGCTAATACTACGCTGTGAACGAAGTTACTGACCGGTAAAAAGACCACAATTCGGACAGTAATGGAATGCCTCCTGTGGTCCCCCAACACCACCAATGTGCAAAGCGAGGTCCAATACTTTCCGTTGGGAATTTTATCATCAGCAAGCAATCTCTGCTCGACTGCTAACGGAAGAAATATTCAAACAGACACCTGCTGTAAGCAAATGCACTTTCTAGATGCGTCAAAAGGAAACCCCACGATCTCACGGACGAGATCTATACCGGACACAACCACTGAACCAGACGTTGCACAGACAAGTCACGTCCACAATGAGACAATAACTACCTCTGCATACTTTCGCCCAGTGAATTCCGTTATCGGAGTTCAACCGACACTTCACCAGCAAATGGTGAGCCTAATCTGCCTTTAAGCAAAAGCGACGCGACCTCGAAGAGTTAGTAGGCCCAATTATAGCTAAAAGTGCCTGATAGAAAATTCTGTATATCGAAGTGAACTGGATAAACAACTATATTGCAAGCGTCACTAAGCCAGCAAGACTCAGGTTTACCTAAGGAAGCTAGGCAATGTCACGCAACCTTGAAGTAATGCGAAAAGTAGTCTCAGACGGGACGGCATTTTCAAACCAACGGAGGGGAGTGTTTTAGTCTCCCGGTACACCACTGCTGTGATGAAAACTTGGATTATGCACCAGGCCTTGTGAATCCACACAAAATAAATTTTTTTTTTTCTATTTTACTTTTCCTAATTTTATTTTATTTTATTTTACTTTATTTTATTTTATTTTATTTTATTTTATTTTATTTTATTTTATTTTATTTTATTTTATTTTATTTTATTTTATTTTATTTTATTTTATTTTATT
>NW_016160746.1:0-4349 GCF_001687245.7 Rhagoletis zephyria | reverse complement strand
GTGAACAATTAGTCTCTTCATAGGACATGCTCGAACAAAAGCGAACAGTTCATTCCATATAAAGAGATCAAAAGTGGTATTAGTCGCATGCTCCTTTGCGATTGCTCCCGGAGTCATCCCGGATTAGTCCCATTTTTTGCAGGGATGTTTTTTCTTCGTTCTTAGAGCGTGACAAACGCGCCATCCATAGCCATAACCGTAAGCATGATTTGTGGTACCAATAAAGCTTTCGCTATGTACATATTTGCACATCCATGCGTACATATGTATGTATACGTACGTATGTACAACATAGCCAGTATGCGTTCAGCTGCTCTTCGATTTCCATTAAAATTTCCATTCCTCTTGCGGTCTCAATTACGTAACAATTGAAAGATACAAGATAAATACAAGTACATACATACATTTTATGAGTTACAGTACTCGTATGAGTCTCAAGACACGGCTTTTAACTTTACAATGTCGTAATGAAATTAGTATAGCTTTGTGTGGGCGTGTGTGTGTGTATCCATACACACATATCTACACATATAAATATCGGTTTTAGTGACATATTCTCTTGATATGATATTTATTTTCCTGACTTATTGATTTACAAAATTGTTTCGAGTATAAAATAAATGCTGCAGATTTTCTTGATTAAAAAGCAATCAAATTCTTACCCAGCATAAGTAGTATCGAAAACATATGCAGAATAGTTATTTAGTTAAGTAGGTTTACACAAGATTGTAATAAATGGCTACATAATGATTATTTAGCATCATCTCAACATCTAACTATGTGAGCCTCATGCATAGTTGACTACTTAAAAGTGCCTGACGAATTATTATGTTAGGCTTCCTTTACATACAAATTTTTCAGATAACTATTATGAGGACCTTTTAGGAGATCTCCTTAGAACTGTCCCTATAACTATGTATCTAAAACAGTGAGGCACAGACAGAGAGAGCTTTTACTCCGTGCACGTCCATATAAAACTAGAGAGAGCTTTGAAGAGATTCGCCCGCGGGCGTTGTTTTGACAATCACTGATCTAAAGCACAGTTTGCTACTTCAGAGGCATGCCTGCTTACATATGGCTGGCAGAGAGTAAAATCTCTATCGAGCTTGAACTGAGCAGGTCATCAAAGATGTGGTTCCTCAAGAAATCATAAGCGAATTATTTAAAAAGTGGGAAATTTTATCAGGAAGTGCTACCTGGATTCTACTTCTTCTTATAATCAGAGCTTGTAGAGAACAGTAAACGAGGCTTCAAACCAGATGACTAAGGGGTTAAATATTTGGCTTATAGAGGTCCAAGTGCTTCGTTTATAGAGAACTTGGGAGAACACAGTGACTTTTAAACTTTAAGTAAAGTCCTGTGTTAGGTCGGTTCCTCAAGTACACGGATACCTCTATATTTCCTGTATATACGATTTCACCATTAATTTTAGCGACAAAACGATGCCAGATTTTAGGGTATGATTACCTTCTGTTTTAAATATGCGCTAGGATAAATGGTCAAACTACTTTAATGGGTTATTTCCTTGGATCTAGGTTAAGGGTTTACGTCAGGGTGTTTTTTATTTATATGATTTCGTCTATCAAACAGTGATATCGGCTGCGATGTCCGCAAAAAGTACTCTGTTACTCGAGAAGAACTTAGCTAATTACTTATGTGGTCTTATGACTAATGCATTCAGCCCTTTTGACGCTGATCCAGTCGAGAGTTTCCAGGCTTACATAGAAACCCGAAAGCATCCCTCGATAAATGTAGAAAATAATCGCCAAATTAATCGTTTAAAGCTTACACCTGTATGTATTTCGCCTTTTTTCAACCCACTATCTTCGGTAAAAATCGTGTTGTTCTGCAGCTGCGCCTTTTTTGTGTATCTGATGGCCTTCTCCAATAGTCATTGTATGCGATAGATGACGTTAAAGCTTAGTTTCCTTACATCTGTTCTGGGCTTCGCTATCGAATTGGACGTTCCCTTAAGGTCATACTTGCCTCAATTGGATTTTGCTGAAAACAACGGTCTTATTGCGGCGCCCTTTTTGACTAACTCTAGAAACACTAATTTGCATGGTCAGTAATCCCAATTCAATCTAGGAAAGGTAGCCTCCCATTTAAGTTTATCGGAATGTTATCGGGACTGTTCAAAACGTTTTCGAAGTTTATGGGACTTGTTTTTATGTTTTGATTTTTGGGATTTATTTATTTTTAGTTTTACAGGATTATTTTTGATTTATTTCCAGGGTTCTTTCGGGAAGATTTTTTCGGCATTCCTCCGGTTTTATTTTTCGATGTCTTTAAAAAAATTTACTGAATCTTTTGGTCTTTTGGGGATTTTTCGGGACAATTCGTATTTTTTCGAGGCTTTTGGGAAACTTTCAATTCTAGCAAGTTGTTTCAATATTAAATTTATGAAACAAAAACTACTGGCTATTTTTAGTAAAAAAAATGTTCAATAAATTGTGCTTTTTATTTTTGCCTTAAAAATAAAAGCATATACATACACATGCGAGTATTTTGAAAAAAAAAAATATATGTATATATACACCACTCCAAAAATAAATTAGTAACTGTACAAATATTTGAGAAACATGTGAATAAATATCGATAAATAAATATGTATAAATAAATATGGAATTAAATATATAAATATATCGATAACTCTTGTTAAATAAATGCACACATATATAAAAGCAAAAGTATTTGTATTGAAAAAATGTGCATACCCTTCGATAAATATGTATATCGAAATATATATAAAAATTTATATAAAAACAGTCGATAAATAAATCCATAGTTCAGGAAATAGTGGTGTGCGCCGATAGCAGTAAACACATATGAGACAAGTGTATAACTAACGATAACTGTATTGACAGCAATCGAAATATATCGATATTTTTCGATAAATAAATCGCTATCTAAGTGTTATTAACATCTTCATGAAAAAGATAGGACAATTGACGAAACAATTCTGATAGCTATCGATAAATACATCGAAGGGAATTAAAATATACATTGATGATTCTCCATAAATACAGCGACAAACGAATTAAGAGAATCGCCTCAATAAATACGTATAAAAATATTGAAAAAATTAAGTAACTTACAACGTTTTTTTTTTTAATCCCCTGCTTCTTGTGTACCATACGCTGCAATTTGGTGCCGCTGAAGCCGGCAATATTTTCTAACTTAAATGGAGTCGATCATTATCATGCACATATTTATGCTTCCATATCAGCCAAGAATCACCTCAACTCAGCGGCTCTTTTAATCAAAAATCAGGACATTTTACTGCTTTCGATTATCTACGTACATCGATAATAGAATAAGAAACACAAAGCAAATGCTCCTCAATACCATAACTCAAAGGTTTATTTAGGAGCAGCCTGACCACTTTCCACGCCTTCAGGCTGTTTCTGCTTTAGCAGCTAATCACGTTTAAACGTTTGAACCGGTAGTTGGCCTTTAGCGCTACAGCAAATTACCAAAGAAACTGCCATAATTTCATATTGAGCCGGAAGCGAACTGAATTGCATAGCATTGAATTGAATTGAACTCAAAGAGGAGCAGCACAAAGCGATGTTGAGCTCTAATAACTGTGCTGCAAACACATGCCATATGCAATGAAGAGCAATTTGTTGGGCGAGGCTATTGCGTAGAAGAGATGGCTCACGATGGGAACACGCACACTAATACAAATGTAGCTATGTTGCACTAGCTGGTTATTTGCTAACTGATAAGACATAAAATAGTAAACAACACGTACTCAGGCACTGGCTGGTGCTTCCTTACTGCCGCCGCCTCCTTGTCAGACGTTCAAACATCTGGCTGTCATTGCGACTGTTCCTTTAACATCAATGCGCCAATCTTGCGCCCGGTTACAAGTACATAGTACGTCGCGACTTCGCCGGCACTTGCAGATCTGGGGGATTAGGAATGAGGCCAGGACTTGATGAGGTGCCGAGAGGATGAGGTGTGGGTACTGCGGCATGGCGTGGCTTGTTCGAAATAATATCTGCGAGAAATCAATTTGCATTGCACGCTTGTAAATACTCGCAGCTTGCAACACAACGTGGCAGACAGCGGCCGATTGACTGGCCCACAGATAACCACCAAGTATGGATGATGTACATACATACATAGAGCAAGACGCTGGTGGCCACAACAGCGATAAACTGTGAAAAAAAAAAACTACGAACAACATGCGAGGCATGAATGTGTGGGCTGCAGGATGTCGAACGTAGTCTAAGCCAAAGACACGATTGGCGGCGCAAATCGGAGAGGCCAACTAAAGAGCTGAAGGAGTACAGCAACTGTGCAGCGACGAAACGAAATGCTGGCGTCCAGCACGATTCTGA